>NW_024359833.1:982631-1211221 GCF_014805655.1 Passer montanus | reverse complement strand
AAGGAAGGAAGGAAGGAAGGAAGGAAGGAAGGAAGGAAGGAAGGAAGGAAGGAAGGAAGGAAGGGTATTGTTAAGGTCAGAAAAGGCCTCTAAAATCATTGATTCTTCATTAATTCCAACCATTAACCCAACAGTGAACCATGGCAGATGAGCATGCCTACTTGGAACATTCAGGAACATTTATGGTGCTATCCATTGTGAACGAGGAAGGACAAATCCAGAGTGTTCTGAAACACTCATAGAAGCATTCTTATATAAAGTATCTCTACAGATGTGGGCTGGGAAAAGTTTCCAAAAGAAGCTGAGAATCAACTCAGTGCCAAATCCATTCTCCCCAGAGAAGACACAGCTCTGTTTTCGTACTTCAGACTCAACTGATTCAGATTGTAATCAATTCCTACTCCTCCCCACAGCAGTCCAATTTTTTAATGAAATTCTCTGAATTTAAGGTGAGGGATCCTAGATTCCAAGTCAAAGCTCAATTCTCCACTGACATGATTATTATTTATAATGGTTTAGAACCCACTTCAGCAACATATACACTCTCACTCTTACATTGCAACTACTATTTTGGCTTTAATTTAATCAGATTATTTTCTGATCTGTGAATATATTTGTAGATATAGATGTGTGCTGTGTGCACATGTACACTTAAAAACCATTTTTTTTTTGAAGCCCACAGGGAATGATCTGTGAATACATTTTGTAGATATAGATGTGTGCTGTGTGCACATATACACTTAAAAACCATTTTTTTTTGAAGCCCACGGGGAGGATGAGTGTGAAGATCACTCTCTTTCTTGGTACTGGGTTAGGGTTTTGTTCTAGAATCAAAACCTGCTTCTTGGGAAGCAGCAGTGAGGAAATGGTTCTGTTCAGGCAGGCTGACTCAGAGTCTGCACTATTCTTTTTTTTTTTTTTTTTTTTTTTTTTTTTTTTTTTTTTTTTTTTTTTTTTTGGTGCTAATAGACTCTAAATTGCTGTGAATCAGAGTTAAGTGGAATGAGACAAAGGGCATGCTGGAAAGACTTGAGTCAGTCACATGCTGCAGTCACTGTGGCTCACCTTGAGCTGATAATACTTTACAAAAGCCTTTAAAAGGCAGGGGAGTTATTTTACACTTTGATGACAGTGCAGTACATATTTTCCATTCTCTGCTTGCTGTCCATGCAATAGACTGTGGAGTAGATGCTGAAAAGCCCATGCTTCTGCAAAAAAAATGTGTTTGCTTTGATAAAAAACTGTGTTCTTGCAATACATGTGGGCTTATTTGTTGTTAGTATTTTTAAGGATGCCAGTCAAGGTCACAAGATTCAGTTACTCATGCGAAAATACATTTGGAATGACACATCCTCTGTCCAACCACTTCCTGTGAAATTAGATGTGAGCAATACTGAGGAGCGTGGCAGAGATGGGAAGAGAAGGAATGACTCTCCCCAGGGCATGGAGTTGCCTGCCACTCTCCCTAACACCGTGTCTGTTATGCAGCAGATGAAAAGGGAGTTTAACCCCACAGTGTTAGTACTGCATCTCTTGATACAGAGGCATCTGGCTGGACACTGCACATACTGCACCTGGATTAACCATCTTGGTTTTTTAAGTTGTGTTTTCAAAGGGTTACCTTCACTGGATTCACATAAAATTGGTGTCTCTCCATCATTTCCAGAGCAATGGTCTTGTACCTGTATTTTTTGGCATACAGAGAGGTCTGGGAGGGCTCTGCCTGCTCCTTGTGGCTCTGTGCTCTGCTCCTGAAATCCACCTTTAATGGGTCACACTGAATGTGTGTTTCTCCCTCAATCATGCACATTTTTGGGTCACAGAATCCTGGGCTGAATGCTGTTTAAAAACTCCTGTTGGTGTTATGTATTTATCCTGTGGGGCCACATCTACATTTACATCTCATTCCTTAAGAGCTACCTGAAGCACAAATAAATTTTCATAACCTATTCTGAAAGAGTGCTGAAAGAACCAAATGATGACTTTTATCTTAAACATGGCACATTTTCTTCTGGTGCTATCCAGACCCTGTTTTTACTTTCACAGAACAAAACTTCCCTCTGAATTACTGAGTAAAATTCTGTTTTTTCTGTGACAAGCTTCCTTTTTTTTCATGCACCAAGAGAAACACTGCATTAGGCCAGATGACCCAATGTTGTTTGGGAAAATATCTAACTACTAAGGGCACTTGTTATGAAAGTTCATCTGATTAAAGCTGATTAGGAAGCAAACCTCTGGATGAAAGGAGGCTTTGTGAACTTTTCTTTCAAAGCACATTAATCCCTGATAAGATATGGTGTGATACAGAGACTATTACTTTTTTGACCTCTGGTAACTCTTCTGAAAAAATTCACGGGATGAGTTTGTCAACATTAATCTGTAATCTTTAGTTATAGGCAGAGTTCAAACTGATTTTATTTTGTTCATCCTCACTTTCCCTTCTCTAAAAGCCCAGGGGACAAGAAAATAAAAACACTTGTGTGGCATTAGTAGAACTTGCCATGAGTGATAATTTCACTTTCTTTCGAAGTCATACCTCAAAGCAAACTCGACAATCTGCCAAAACCTAGTCCTTAGCAAACCACTGGTGATACTGCTATAGAGGGAGGAAACACCAGTGGTGAAATTCCCAAGTCCAAACAGAACCTTTCCCCATCATGGAGGGAGTAATGGACAAAAATTTCTCTCAGGAATTGAACATCAGATCTGGTAATCTTCCTTTACAGACTATTTAATCTATCCATGCACAGATGGGCAGATGCCTCATCCCGTTTTATGAACACTTCTCTGCCTCTGTGCAGGACACAGAACCATCTGCATTGTTTATTTATATATCTTTCTTATTTTCTCTGTTCGCCATATTTTTTCCTCTGTACTTTTGCCTTTAGTGGTGTCATAATCCCAGCTCTTAGTTTGAACTGTACCCTTTATCTAGTCACGACAATTTTGCCTGGCTATAAATTTCATAAAAAGCTCACAGAAGGTATTTTTTTCTTGCAGTAGCCCTCTAGCTCAACCAACCTGGTGTCAGCACGGAGAAAGAACAGCACCAGAATATAGTAGATTTGTGTGTGAATTTTATAATAATTTACAGAGATAAGGCTCAAGGTATCACCTTGTGGACACAAATTTGATACAGACACAATGGACCCAGGTGGAACTGAAAAAGAAGACACTCTGGGATTTTACATATTAAGTAATCTTTAATGTGTTCTCTGATTGCCCTTGCCTGTGGGCAAAAAGGAGCTGTAATTGGGTTAATCCTCTCTATTGTGCTACCAGAGGATTAACCTGGTATAGGAACCAGGCATAGGAAAACACATCCTGCTCCAAGATACCAAAATAAACTCCATTTACAGTGTTCTGACTCTGCAGCCAAATTTTTTAAAACTGAACGCCTTTTTGGGGATAATGCTATCAAAATAGGTCATTCACCTCTCAAAAGGGGTAAATTCCTGCTGGCTTGCTACTAATGTGAATCATGCACCTTTGCATGATTTATTTAGTATTGGGACCTGCCCTCTTTGAGTCACCTTCACTTCATATTTTCATCCTTTTAGCATTATTTTGTGTCTTACAGGCACTTTATACACCTTGGGATTAACTCACTGTGATGCCTTCCACCCCTAAATGTGTTGCTACAGCTAATTTTGATCCAGAGCCTGTAGAGATTAAAGATCCTTATTGCAGATGCCTTTTGCAGATGCCTTGTTCCTTGCTTTCCCCACTGCCAGATTCCCTTTACTACCAATTTATTCCAGATTTGCCTTCTAAGAGGAGGCTTGACACTTCCTCATCCATGAATCATCTTCATTGCACTTTTACTTTTCTTCTAAAACCCTGTGTAAACACTTTCTTCACAGGTTATTCAGGGACTGTTAAACCAAGCCTTCAGAATGCTGAATGTTTCCTCCATAGAAATGTCATTAATTCTTGAACTGATTGCTGATTTTTTTTCCCAGAAAAAAAAAACCATTCAAACTGATCTCTTAAAAATTTGATCACAGTGCTTCAGAACTGCAAAATAAGAACATGCAAGTGTTTGATTTTCTCCCAGTCTTGAATGCTGATTAAGTTACTACACCTAGAAATCCATGTTTTTATTTCTCACCAGTGAATTGAGAAGTCTTCTTTCCTTTTACTGGGGAAAAAACCCAAATTGTGGAGTGAATTATAATAAATATTGAACTTGTATATATAAAGACAGACTGAGGATGCCAAACATGAAATTCCACCAGATGTCCTCTGTGAACACAGCTGGCTTATTACACAAATCCAGAGTTCTTTCAGTGCAGTTTTAACAACTTATACTGAAGTCTAAATTTCAGCAAAATTCCTTGTGTACATGCAAACTTGTGTGTAGAATCTGATTCCAGACAATTCCCAGTGTTGCATCCTATTTAGTAATTTGAGCTTTTCTTCAGAGGTGATGGAATAGGAGCAGTGGCTTAGATTTTGGATGCAACCTTTCAATATTTTCCCCTGCTTGAGATCTCTTTTACCACTGTAATTTTTATTTTTGTATATTTTCTGTACAAAAGCAGTTGTCTTTCCTGAGGCTTTGGCTGACCAGTGATGTTTAGCTGCAAGACCAATTTAACCTGTCTGGAAGACTTTAATTTTGTGAGACTTAAATTTGGAAGACTTAAGCTGAAGGTTTGGGTACACATTTGACAGTGCTCACAGTCTTACAAGCTCTTGTGAGGGCTTGCATCTCCAGTTTTAATTCCATTTACAAGTCTTTGTAAGGTCTCATCCATCTCCAAATAACACCTCAACCACGAGAGGGGTACTCTAGGTTCTGACAACTTCAGGGCAGCTCTGATAGCTTCCTGGTTCAAATTCTCATTTCTCTGTCTCAATAAGAGTATTTAGGCCAGAAAAATAAAAATCCTTCATCCCGCATTACTTTTAAGGACACTGTTTTTTGTTCCTTTGCAGTTGATTTCATCTTTCCTTAGATATTTTGGCTTCTATTGCTGACTTTACTGGAAACAGATTCCAGCCAGCTGATTCAGAGGTGGGATCATACAGCTTTAAGGGAAGACACATGATCCATTTCTTTTTTCTGAGAAAAACTCTCAGTGCAATCCCTAAATTCAAGGGTGATATTTTGGTTGGATTCACAATTCATGGTACTCTAAATTCAGGCCTTCTTTGAATGCATGTTCATGTGTTGAAAAGCTAACTCTGAAAACCTAACCATGATATTTCAGGGGAGTCTTTTTTTTTTTAGCCACTTATTCTGTGGGTTTTGTTCTGACAGATTTTCTACGTGATTTATTAAGTTTTATGAATACTCCAACATTCAGACAAATCGGTCAGCTCTGTTCCTAGAAGATGAATCTCTGGATTGAATCTCCCAAAATTGTTTGAATACCATGAGTCTTGTGATTAATACGCATTCTGGCATGGGATATTTTGACTCCTGCATCCATCTTTTCTTAACCCAGCCCCATTTTTGTGCATGCTGACCTGGTGCAACCTTTCAAGGGCATCTCTCACTGTTGCCTGCACTGTGGAGCCATGCCTTGCCAATAGGTATGAAGAAGAAAGGAGCACCTTCCTGTTGTGTGACCTGTTTTCTCTTCTCCAATAGCCTGCCTTAATTGTGTGCCACGTTTGTCCTTTTACATCTTTTGTGATTAACAGGGGTAAGTCCTGGCTTGAACTTGTGCCTGTAGGGCCCCTTGCAATTATCATCAGGCACCCACAAGTCTTGCCAACTTCACAAAAATGTATGTTACACAAATCTCAGGCCCCAAAATAATATCTTCTCTTTCCTTCCTTGTTTTCCCTTTCTTTTTTTTTTTTTTTTGGTAGAAATTCAGTTACCATTGTCTATTTTTCCAAAGAAACCTATTTTTCACACGCTACGTCTACTACTTCACAAGTGAACATTGTCAAGCAGAAGGCACAGAAAAGGCATGGAGCTGACACTGCAGAATGATTTCTAGTCTCATTTTTTCTCTGCTCCCTTTCAAAACAGTTTTATCCAAGCACTGTATTTTCCCAAGTGCTTCTGGGCTGTTTTGCTTGCTTAGTCTCCTCCAGCAGATAAAACCTCTTCTCTTCAAGATTTATGGTACTAGAATATGTAAGCAGAATCCACTTAAATTTTCCAGATTCATTGAGAAGACATTCTGCTGGACTTAAAGAAATCTGAGATGTTTTGGTGAAATTACCAATGATTTGACTTGAGTCATAGACCTCTGAAAAGCTTCTTCTGAACACGTAAGTAAAATACAATTTTCGTGCTCATTTCCCCAAGTGCAGTGTGCTGTAAAACAGCATTTTTCACATGGTTTTGACTTGCAGACACAGTGACTTGAGACATAACTCTGGTCCCCACTCCTACAATTGGAGAACAAAGTTTAAAAATTTCCTGCTAAAATGTTTAATGATCCAAAATTTAGGTGTTAAGGTACCTGATCTCTAATGTGTCACCTTCATGACAGGAATACAGAGGGCTGTGTGAGGTATCCAGGCTTCCTATAAACTGTTTGGGAAGAGTTATGGCTTTGTGGGGAGACCAAGACACGGAGTTACAATAAAGAAGGAGACACAGTCGGGCAATAAAAAAGCTTACATCAACTGTGGAAACCGGGGGTCTGTCTGAGACCTCTCCATTCCCAGTCATCAACGTTTTTACACAGATTTTGTACTCAATTTTACTGACCTCTTGGCTCTATAGAACTTACCCACAACACTGAAAAATCAAGTTCAGTACAGTGTCTTTTCTAGCACACGTCTCCTTGCTTCCTTTCAAACTTCAGTAGCTATCAAATAATGGAATGAAAACATTGATTAAGTTGGAAAAGACCTTTAAGGTCTTTTAACCAAGACCAGTACTAAACCATGGCCCCAGGTGCCACGTCCACATCTTTTAACTCCCTTCAGACACGCTCAATGATCTTCTTCCCTGAGCAGCCTCTTTCAACGCTTGACCACCCTTTCAGTGAAGAAATTTTTACTAACATCCAGTCTACATCTACTCTAGCACAACCTGAGGCCGTTTCCTCTTGTCCTTTAATTTCAGGGGTAATCAGAAGCAGCCCAATATTAAAATCTTGAGAGTAAAATAAGGGGAAAATACTAGCTGTATGCCAACCTTTAGCAAAATGGCACTCCCATTTAAACAGAGTTGGCAATTAAAATAAATAAGTGCACTTTAAAAGTCTGTGTTGCTCTGTCCATCACTCATCAGCATTGCTTTTTTGTATAATTATCATTATTCAAATTGTCAAAAAGTTCCATGAACAGACCTTCTTGGAAAACATCTGCTAGGAAATTAGATGTTTATCCCCAACTGCACAGGTTATTTATAACCTGGAATAAAAAGGCTGTTCTGAGGAATTTTGAGATTCTGTAGATCTGCTGGCACAGGATTTAATCTACTCTAAGCTGATTATACCCAGAACTGAAGAAGGTTAGATAATAGCAGAAGCTAATGGACCAAATTGTGTTGTGTACATCCTGTGCAATTCTGCTGAACTCAGCTGACTGCACAAAATACGGCTGAGGCAGAATTTATCCTGACAGCCTTCAACTCAAACACAGTCTTCAAAGTAAGTTTTGGAGTTTGATGCCCAGGTCAACTTTTGTTTTATGCATGTTTTAGCATTCATCATTCCCTGTTCACCTCTGGGACAGAAAGTTTTGGAGAAGAGTGTTCAGGTCCAAAGAAGAGTGTTTCATGATCCAGGAAAGGAAAGACCTCAACATTCAGTATTTCAGTGGGGAAAAACCCCAAAAACACAGTATAAAAAGTTAATATTTATAGCAGTTGTGTAGTGTGAAAGAGGTAGATTTTCTAGCCCTGGCATTCTTCCAGTACAACTTGTCAAACCAGGTTACATATGAAATGTGCCTGCAGCCAAAAATGTGAGAACTCGGTGTGACGATGTGCAGAGGCTTGTTTGATTTGGGGTGATTTTCAATTTTCATCAAAGAAACTACATGATCCTCTTTCATGGGTAATATTTCCAAGGCTCATTATTATTCCCTTGTTTGCTTTGGTTACTGGGGCTCATTGGAGGAAACATTTAATTTAGTTTCTTCATTATGAGACACTTTTTGTCAAGGTGCAGTGTTGTGCTTTGTTCTTTAGACTTCAGATCCATAAAACCCTCCCTGGCTTTGCCATGTTTATTGACACCCAAGGGAATCTGCATTGCATAACGTGTCAGACTTGATTTGTTTGTTTTTCCTTCCCAATTGTCTCTATTTTTCTTGGGAAATATTCTCCAAAATTATTTTTTTCAGACATAACGACAAAAGCTTATGTTTGAAACATTACTGATTTCACAGTGTGAAGAAATTTATTTCATATGACAACATCAACACAAGGGATAAATAATTATTTTACTCTGTTTCTGCTTAGAGGTGGCAGCACACAGATCAAGGATTGCAATTTTTTTAAACATGCCAGCTCAGCAGGCTGTGATTGTCCAAGTACTCTTCTAATTAATTTTTAAATAGAATGAACTATCATTGTTTTCTCTGTTTGAATGAGAATTCTGTTTGCCAGCCAAAGAAGTTGCAGCAGCTTAGGTGTGATTTTAGTGAACCTGTTGTTTTTTATGCAGTATATTATTTTTATCTTTCACTAGTTCATGGCTACAAAGAGATACTTGTGCCAAAGAGAGAAAAGAAATCCAGAGGTCCATGCCATAACAGGTTTTTGAGTTTCTGTGTGTGAAAAAACAGTTCTGTGTAGACTATTTTACATTTTTATTTAAGTTCTTGACTTCCAGTTAGTGGAAAGTTGTTACAACTTGTCAGGTGAGAAAGTAATGAATAAATATTGAGCGTTAATTAAATAAATATTATGGTTTTTTAATGTGTCCTTTCCATCTGTTCTCGATTGTTCTTCATTGTACAAACACATTTTCCCTTCCCTATCACACATTACTTTTAATCCTCCCTGTTTCAGTTTTCAGTCCTCGTAATTCATACAAGATTTATTGTTTCACCTGACAGAATCTTCTGTCCTGCCCTGATTTCCAAAGACTATAACCAAAACCTCTTTTCTGTTTTGCTCTGGAGGTTGGAATCACATCTTATCAGCTATTCAGAAGTTCCCTTTTCACAGCCTTCCTTACTAAATTTCCTTGCAAGTTCTCTTGAAATTACCTTTTTGCATGTTCTACCCCCTTTCATCCTCATTTTGTTAATGGAGTAAAAATGCCGTTTATTTCCCTTCCTTCATGTATTGGACCAAGGTAGAATATGTTGCTTGTGGAAGTCAGTTTAGCACACAAACCATTTTCCTGGCAGTTTCCTTTGTTCTTCTCTCTGTCTGGTTAGGTGGAGGCTGCTCATGTTTTTAAGATGATTTCTGCAAGGTATAAAACTCCTCCAGTACTTATTGCTTCTTTTGTTATAAGCATTCATCAGTGTCACTTGCCAGCATCCCTGTGCTGAATGTACCTGCAACTTGCAACAGCAGAGTGGAGATAAAACTGAATTTAGAGATGTCAAGCTACTTATTCTGTAGAATATGTGTGCTGTGAAAAGGTGAAAAGCCTAGGTTCTCCTAACATCAGTAGAGGTAGCTGAAGGGAAAAAGATTTTTTCCTGAGAGAGAGGAAGGAGGAGAACAACCTGAGAGCAGTGGAGTGGGGAGCAACCTTCCAGAACAGGTTGGAGCTGGTTGTTTTGAACCCAACAGCAGCTGATAGTGCTCTGCCAATTGGCTGCAACCCTGACAGCAGGTGAAGCTCATTTCTGTCAGACTTCTTGACTCTGAGTGGTTCCAGCAATGTAGATACTGGTGATGGACCAAAGAGACAGGGAGAGATGGGAGCTGCTCCATTATTCTGCTCAGAGCAGCTTAGACCCAATCTTTTAATTAACAAAACCTTAACTAGGGTTTGGGCATCCCTGGCTGTTTGCTGTGCAGAGAGATAATTCAAATTGCCAGGCACATTTACTCACGTAGTGAAACCACTGGAATTGTTGCCCCAGGTCAATGCAAATGAAGGAGGGACACTAACAAGAGGACTTAGATCAGGAAGTGATTTCTGTAGAGGAAGAGGAGACAAACAGGATATGGGGAATGGAAAATCCTTGTGAAGACAGCTTAGAAACACCACTCTACTTTCAAGGGAGCAGTGGTCTAAACATCCAAAATACAAAAAAATTATTTAGAAGTTAATATTTCTAGACTTGATCTCATCTGAGCACATGGAGAGAATACATTAATATGACAGCTTGCCTTTCATCCAGGGGCAAATTGGCTTTTGGAAGACAGTGAGATATCAACAGCTTTTCACAATGTTGTCTCAGACTGCAAACTGAGTGAAAACCCTCTCCAATGAAAGGATTCTGGTCTCAATCCAAATCCCACCCATTATCCTCTGCAGAGTGAGTCAGAGCCTCCCAAACATCCACGAAGTTATGTCAACACTCTCTTGCATGAAAGGAAGAGAGTCCTCTACCCTGGAGACTTATCACAGATAAAAATTATTTCAAGTACATGTTGCGCTGGAGTTTTTAAAACACAAGTGTCCAAATAAAACGCAGGTTTAGGAAGCAGGTTTCTGGTGTGATCAAGAAGAAGGTAAAGGAACAGAGGTGCTAAGAAGTTCTTACTGAAAGCAAGCTCGTGACTTTTTCAGCTCTACAAAATTCCTCCTCCCTTCTTCCTCTTCCCTCCAGCATCACTGAACAATGTGTTCCAATATTATTTCAATATATGACTAACATAATTAGTTTAATGTTTTGCTCTTTCCTCACATAAACCTGAAAGTAAACCATAATTCCACCGTAAGTAAACAAAGAATGGCTTGTGAAGCCTCCCTTGAAAAATGCTGGTGCAAAAGAAAATACAGAATTTTGCAGAAGTAGCAAAAGCAATAAAAACTGTTCAGCTTCATACATTTCTTCTACTCACCTTCATTTCCAGAAGAAATATTCAATTCCAATGAAGAGATGTGCTGTGGGAAGGCCAGCAGACCCTCAGGTCTTCCCTGTACATCCCTGAAGAAACATGCAGGAAAAAGTGAATATCATGGCTGACACAACTGGAATTTTCAAAGGCACAAAGCACCAGCTTCTCCTGAAAATTGAGGTGCACAATGATCTATTTTTCTTAGAAAATGTTACAGTTAAAGTATATGCACAAGTGTATACTATATAATATGCCTCACACATGCACATGTGTGTATAAGTATACATGCAATGCATAAACAGGTTTTAATTACTAATTTGTGCTTTCTGTCTTATCCCTGCTGAAGTGTCATTAAATTACACAGAAAATAATATAATGAAGCTTTTAAAATCTGTTCATTTAGCACTCTAGGAAATTCAGAAAGATTGGAAAAAAGACAGTGTAATGTACAAACATTTCTTTTGCTAACATCATTATTTGCATCCATGCATCTGCTTGATATAATATCTAATAAGCTTGGGAAACATAGAGAAAATATTTTTAACGTAGTTGACTGGCTGACCACAGAGCACTACCACAATTTTGCAATAAACATCAAGACAATGCTTGAATACTATTAAAGACAGATGCAGTCTGAAAAAGCCACACAGAATCATAGAACTATACCTTGGTTTGGGTTGGAAGAGACCTTTAAGGACCAGCTAACCCAAACACCCTGCCATGGACAGGGATGTCTTTCCCTAGATTGTGTTGGTCAAGGCCCATCCAAACTGGCCTTGAATATTTCCAATAATGGTGAACCCATGACTTCTCTGGACAACATGTTCTAGTGCCCTCACCACTTCAAAGAATTTCCTCCTTATATCCAGCCTAAATCTATCCTCTTTCATTTTAATATTGCTGCACCTTGTACTGCCACTACATGTGCTGCAAAAAAATGTTTCTCCATCTTTCTTTCTTTCCCTCTAATATATTGAAAAGCTGGAGCATGTTCTTCCCAAACTCCTCTTCTGCCCAGGATGAACAACACCAATTCTCTCTTCACTAGGGAATGGGCTGCAGCCTTTTGATAGTTTTGGTGGCTCTTCTGTGGTCCTTAGTGAAGATATTGAACAGTATTGTCCCAGGGTGGGTCCTTCAGGAACACCACACATTGCTGGTCTCCACTGGGACATTGAGACACAACTGCCTCTCTCACGATGTGGCCATCCAGCCAGTTCCTCATCCATCCATCCTCCATCCATCCATCCATCCATCCATCATCTATCCATCATCCATCCATCCATCATCCATCCATCCATTATCCATCATCCATCCATCCATCCATCCATCATCTATCCATCATCCATCCATCCATCATCCATCCATCCATTATCCATCATCCATCCATCCATCCATCCATCATCTATCCATCATCCATCCATCCATCATCCATCCATCCATTATCCATCATCCATCCATCCATCCATCCATCATCTATCCATCATCCATCCATCCATCATCCATCCATCCATTATCCATCATCCATCCATCCATCCATCCATCATCTATCCATCATCCATCCATCCATCATCCATCCATCCATTATCCATCATCCATCCATCCATCCATCCATCATCTATCCATCATCCATCCATCCATCATCCATCCATCCATTATCCATCATCCATCCATCCATCCATCCATCATCTATCCATCATCCATCCATCCATCATCCATCCATCCATTATCCATCATCCATCCATCCATCCATCCATCATCTATCCATCATCCATCCATCCATCATCCATCCATCCATTATCCATCATCCATCCATCCATCCATCCATCATCTATCCATCATCCATCCATCCATCATCCATCCATCCATTATCCATCATCCATCCATCCATCCATCCATCATCTATCCATCATCCATCCATCCATCATCCATCCATCCATTATCCATCATCCATCCATCCATCCATCCATCATCTATCCATCATCCATCCATCCATCATCCATCCATCCATTATCCATCATCCATCCATCCATCCATCATCCATCCCTCCATCATCCATCCATCCATCCATCCCTCCATCCATCCATCCATCCTCCATCCAATCCATGTCTCTCCAAAGCACAGGCAAGAATTTTGTGTCTTTTCTACCTTTTTTCTAAAATGGATGTGATAATCCCTTTTCCCCAGCCACTGGACACTTTGTTTGGCTGACATAACTTTGCAAATATGACAGGGAATGGAGTGACAACTGCAGGGTACCATGGACTCACATGTATTTAGGTTCTCCAGGTGGTCTCAAACCTGGTTTTCTCAGGATACTCTCTTCTCTGATGAGACAACTCTTTTCCAGGAAATAATGGCCAGTTAAACCGGTGTATTCCAAGTTTTCCTCAGAAGCCTTTTAAGCATCTTAAAGGAAATAAATATATTTTCTGATGCTGTGCTTCCTCATACCCTCTCTGATAAAGATAAAAAGAGAGTATCCAAGGAAATTTCAGGAACTATTTTTATGAATCACTGCATCTCTATTTTTTTTTTTTACCACATGTCTTTATGTATTTCTTTGAACAATTTACTTGTAATGCTCTAAGGCTGGGTACAGTACTGTCATGCCTAAAAATTTATTTACATAAACTGATTAATTCATCACATCCATTTCAGCTTTTCAGGTTTAGGTAGTCTGTACTAAATATTATGGTATTTCATAATTTTACAATTATGTTTCAGAGATGCAGTCAGTCCAAAAAAAAATCATTACAACTTTATATGTATCCATTGACCTGTGTGTAGAATCATGGAATCGTAAAATTATTTAGGTTGGAAAACACCCTTGGGATCATCAAGTCCAACCATTAACCCAGCACTGCCAAGGCCACCACTAACCCAGGTCCCCAGGTGCCCCATCAACACATCTTTTAAATCCCTCCAGGATTAGTGACCCAACTTCCCTGGCAGCCTGCTCCAATGCTTGACCATCCTTTCAGTGAAGAATCTTTTCTTGAAGTTTAATCTGAACCTCCCCAGCCACAGCTTGAGGTTATTTCCTCTTGTTCCATTACTTGCTACTTGGGAAAAGAGTATATAAATTGATTTGCAGTCCCCTAATTTAAATAGTATACATTTTAAGCATGATCTTTTATAAAATATGAAATTTGCAACAGTAATTTTCTGGATATCTTCCCAAAGTTTAGAAGTGAATAGAGCTTGTGTGTTTTCCTCCTTGATGATGAGAGTAGTTTACAGTCAGAATTTCCACACAACAGACACCAGTCTGTCTAATGGCACATAATCTATGGGTTTCTTTCCCATTACTCTTTTATCCAACTGAACCAGCACTTTCTAGTCTGTCCTGGATAGGTGATTTCACTCCTTTCCAGAAGCAACAAGCCAGTGCATCTTCTACCACCTGCGCTGTGATGTGGAGCTGTTGTAACATTCTCTGAAATCCCACCCCTTCTCCTAAAGGCAGCTCCACTTCCAGTAGCCACACTTGACAAACTTTGGCTAAACTTACCCAGGAGGTTGAGCCGAAGGCATGAAAAATGTAATTTATAGGACGTGAGTCAGGGGTGCTTCACCCCAACGTGCGCAGAACCCGGTGAGATCACCTGGCACCCTCCTGCACAAATACATCAAAAGCATGTGCTGAACAGGTTTGATTAGATAAATCCGTTGCACAATGATGGTATTTGCTGGAGCTGAAAGAGGAATGAAAGCCTGGGTTGCAGACAGACTCAGAAACGTGACAAGCTGGGTTTCCATCCTGGCTCTAAGGACATGGTGAAACCTGGAGTATTTCAATGGTGCCCAAAATTACCTTCAGATGAGGCCACTAGCAGAATTCAGTGTGGTATCACATTTCTAACAGCCTCAGGATTTTGCTGGATATTTCCAGCTTGCTATTACTCCCTGATATCCCAGCATATGGTTTGAGGAATTATTTGAATTATCTTCAAAGCCCTTATAATTAGCTCAGTTTCTTTTGTCTCTGCAAAGCTTGGCAAGTTATGTCTTGTAAATCAATCCCTTCATCTCCTCCAGCAAAGCACAAGGCAAAAACTGTGGAACATACAAAAATCAGGTGAGAACAAAGCACTCCCTTTTCAACACATGACACAGAAAGAAACTGTAGATATTAATTTTATTTAAGTATGCCCAAATACAGCAGTCACTATAAATTTAAGTCATCATAAATGCCAATAGCTGTTATTATCACTGGAATTAACCTTTATTTTTGCAACTCTGAACAAAATTGCAATGATCAGCGGTTTGTTTTTTTTTTTTTTTTCCTTATGACAATATTTTTTCATTTCCCCCTCAATTTTTTTATCTCCTGCATTTGACCCATCAGGCTTGAATGGCAGGAAGTACCTTGCTGCAGTCCATGACTCACTTCAACTCTTCCCCAGCCACTCCCTGGGTGTGTGGATTTTTTGTTTTGATTTGTTTTGTTTTGTTTGTTTTTTAATAGGATCAGCTCTTCTGCAATCTGAGGCTGCACAGCTCTGTAAAACGATGTGGCATCACCTGCCTGCCAGGGGAAGGGACCATTGTGATTAACAGCAAGAGGAGAATGTGACACTCTTGCACAAGGGTTCCTCTCACGAGGGCTCCTGGTACAATTCTGGCATGCTAAAATGCTTTCAAGAGCACCCATGCAGATGCTCTGAGGAGTGCCACTCCTACAAACTGAAGATGCCTGGCTCCTGTGTTTGGTAATTGTTTGTTACTGGGAAAAAAGCTGTCCTTTGAAGGATGTCGTGAGCACAGGAGTCACTCAGGCTGAAGTTTCTGCAGAATCAGCTCAATTTGGTCATGATGAAGCAGCCATGAGCTACAGAATATCCCTCCACATTTCTGGGGAGAGGTTTTGCTTCCCCAGCCTTTGCTTTCACAGGCAGACTCCTTGAGACAAAGGTTGACTCTTTCTGATTGCATTTTGGAGCTCAGCATACGTTGAGCTAATTTCTTAGTCGGTACCCCAAAGATTTTTTGAGAAAAAACAAAGAAATAATGACATGATGCAGTATTTTTCTGGTCCCCAGGGTCAGTATTTTTTATTTATTGTAGCTGACATTTGACTCCCAGTTGAAGGAGAGGGTTCATTAAGTCCACAGATGCTTCAAGTGGCTGCAGTTGTCCAAAATGGAACTAAAAAGTACACACACTTTTTCTGGGGACCACCTGATTTCCTAAGAAGGAACAACATGAAGTGAATTTTAAAAAAAAGTATATATATATATATATATATATAGTGAGAGCAGGAAAACAAGGAAAAATGCCCAGCTCCAGAGTAGTTTGACATTTCAACATGAAATTACAGACTTGCTTTTTCTTCACTGCATGTTCTCTGCTTCAGAGCCAGAGGAAAATGTGTACTTAATCTAGAGATTGTCAAGGGAAATATTACGTTATGTTAAGAAACTGAAAAAAACCTCTTCATGGGAGCACAGAGAATTGTTGTAAGATATTAAGTTCTTACATTGGACTTCCTACCTGCAGCAAAATAAATGTTTAGTGCAGTGATGGCTATGTGGTACAGAAAGCATCTTTGCTACATGAAAGACAGTGAATGGCCTGTCACTTGACCAACAAACAAAAAGGAAACCCAACCCTTCAGGTCAAAATACTGTTTCAAGCCTAAAGATCAGGCTCTTTTTTTTTGCCAATTGCATAGCTGTTAAACTTCAAAGCCTTTTCAGCCAGTTGAAAAATGAAGCATGGGCCAGGAGAAGATTTTCTTTCTAAAAATCTCCATAAATTGCAAAGCTAGAAGTTTTATATCGGCAACAATAATGGTCATTAATAAAAGTAATCTAAGTTTTGTGTTTAGAGGAACTGCATATTAAAACATCAGCTTTGGTGGAAGCATGGTAAATGTACTCCCAAATCTTTTGAAGATGGCAAACAAAATTCAGCCCACACAAAATGAAAACACCAGCACTTCTTGAACAACCTTTGGGGTCACCAGTCAGGTATGGGCACAAGTTTATATCCCGTATCTGTTAACAGAAATCAGGTCCCAGCCTTAAACAATATTTGTGCAGCAACACTCTGATGTCAACAGCTCGCAGACCGGCCTGGGAGATGAAAAGATTTTTAATGGATTATTTGTGTATTACCCCAACAGCACCTTCAGCATTTTAGGGCAATCAAGATGCCCCAATCTCAAACTCACATCTTCCCTGATACGTCAGTTGTATCTGGCTGGGTAATTTATTCTCCACCGTGCAGCCTTGACTCAGGGAGAGACGTCAGCACGTGTGTAATCTCGAGCAGGTTCGTTGTCCCATTGATTTCAGCAGCTGATTCATAAACCTCTGGAACTGCAGCTGTAGTCTGGCTCTGTTGGTGTTTGCCAGCTCAAACCCCATTACACCCCACATCAGCTCGCTGTGAGCATTCCATGCTTTTGAAATCCTGAGCAGTGGGAGCTTTGGGGACCAAGCATTTACAGCTTGTGGGTCTTTGGGGAAGGAGGAAAATGTCAGGCTGCTCACAAAGAGCTTTTTGATTGCTTTTGAGCCCCCTTCCTAATCCAACCACTCTTTAATTGTCGTTTTATTTTTGCTTTTGTATTTTGTGTTTGGATTTTGTTTGTTTTTAAGGTGAAGACAGTAATTCATTGTTCGTTTTCTGTTTGAAAAACACAGCTGGACTGCTGCCTTTGCAGGGTAAACTTCCTTTTGGAAGTTCCCTAAATCCAATTCTGCCCTGAATCTTCCCACAGCCTTTGGCAGATGACCTAAGCACAGCCTGCTCACGAACACAGCTGGACTGCTGCCTTTTCAGGGTAAACTTCCTTTTGGAAGTTCCCTAGATCCATGTGTTTGGAGGATGCTTTTCTGCCCTAAATCTTCCCACAATCTTTGGTAGATGACCTAAGCACAGCCTGCTCAGGAGCCCAGGTAGGCATTTGGCAGGATAGCAGTTTAACAGCACAAACTATTTCTGCTGGGATTAGCAGGCTCTTCCCACCTGTTTTTGTTTTTTTTGCTGTCAGAGCAGAGCTGCAGCAGAAGGGACCAGGAGATGGCACTACTGCACGGGCAATTGCATGGAAAGCCAGCATTTTTTTTCAGAATTAATTTCTAGGGAAACAGGTTTTCCACCGGCACCCGTCGGATCTCGTTGCAAATTCAGCCTGCCCTCAGCCTGCTTTGCAAATCTGTGCTCCCCAGATTATGGAGTGAGGTGGTTAATGGCTCAAATTCTTCTTTTGCTAACAAAATAATGTTTGTTTTAGCACAGTATGTACCAGCATGAGGGATGACACAATGTTTTGAGGCACCACAGAAAGCCTGTAATTAGGAGATGTGATTTCCCCTTGCCTTCTGTCTTGAGGGTGGAAGTGTTCAGAAGAAAAGCAGTGCAAAAATACCAAATTTCACTGCAGAGCAGCAGAGGAACGGGTTCTCTGCAAATATTTTTAGAGAACTGTTCCTCCTTGGCAAGTGAATGATCTTCAGTGTCAGCACAGCAGAGTTAATTACAGAGGGGAAAACAACGTGCTAATGTAGCTAAATTGTTCTCAGTCTCCTGGGGCTGAAGAACCTGGTAATTTCTGCATAATGGTCAGTCCCGCATGGCAAAATGGGTGTAAGGCTGACTCAGAAGGCGGCAGGAATGTCTGAGCAGTAAATGCTGAGCTTTAAATATCCGAGGGATTGGATCTTTTCCTCTGCCCCTCCACTTTGTAGTGGCACTAAGGGGAAATGCCTTTTGTGAATGAAGCAGTTGTAGTTGTGGAACATCAGTGTAGGAACGCCTTGTCTTCCCAAACCTTGTGCCTCCAAACTGTTTTCCTTCCTTCCTCCAGGTGAGGCAAGACAGCCTTCAACTTGGTCGCTGAGTTCTAACACAGGTGACAGGTATTGGGACATAACTGTAAATATTGAATACGTAGTTTATAGTATAAAAGACAACACCAGCCCCGTGGGTGGGCAGTGTGCCTCAGACTGAGCTGCAGAACAGACCCTGGCCTGCCAGACAGAGAATGTTTTAGATAAAAAATAATAAACAGCCTTGAGAACGTGAGCAGAAGACACCTGATCAGTTCTTTGATGGCTGGCTTGGGGAAAAGAGACTTTTTAAGACACCTTGTGATCATCTCAATCAGAGGGAACCCGAGAAGTTATGACCATGTTCCATGTTGATGTGGCACCTCCAGCCAGCCCCAGCTGGCTGGAGGTGCTAATTTCTGGTGCTCAGCAGCCTTCTGTCTGTGAAAGCAGAGTGAGAAACAGCTCCTTCCTTCAGGTACAAAGAAACAGGTGTGCTGCGTAATGCAGGAAAGAAAATGTGAAATGGAAATAAGTGAGGAATTTTCCAAATGGGCAGGAGCTAGCACCTATGCTGAAAGGAAACCCTGCCATAAAATCCAGGAATTATTGCTCTATGATCCACTGCAATATGACCTGACAAACAGGGGACTGAAGGACTCAGGGAAGTGAGTGCTTTCCCCAGAAAGAAGAGACAGGAGGAGGAAAAAAAAAATAGTTGTTTTTGTCTGCTTGATATTTAACAAGTAACAGACACCTTTCCCCATCTTTTCTTCTCAGGAGGATGCAAAGGAACCATTTCACGGTCAATGTTTGCTCTGGAGATATTCCACCAGCTGAGGAACAGCAACAGGAACAGCTAAAGCACACACAAGAGACTCCTGTCAGATCCATCACTCCATCCCCAGCATGGTTAGAGGCTAATTGAGAGAAATACATTCCTGCACAATGGCTAATATGAATAGATTCATGCATGTGTTTGTTTACAGAAATACATGTACATTCATTTTGTTGTTATAGTTTGCCTGGAGAAATATGCTGAAGTAACCAAACTTGTGCTGTGAACAGTAGCACCAGCTGTTGAAGGACATAGAAATTTACACACTGTCACATAAATGCTTTGTTTACTGTAGTTTAAGAAATGCCATGAGGGGGAAATCAAGCAAGACTGGGGACAGGTTTCATCTTTGCAGGTTGGCCTCCACTCACACCAGAAATCTCCAACACTTTAAGATTTCTTTGAGCCCACCTGGATGGTGGTTTTCTGTCTTGTACTGAACATTTAATATTAATTTTCTCTGCAAGGTCGTTGGTACCCAAAGGAAGGAAAAGATCCTAACATGCCTTTGAAATCCTTGCACCATCTGGGCTCTGCCCATTTTTCATCTGAGGGAGTACAAACTGATTTAAATCTTGCAGCAATAGCTACAGCAGTGTGTCAGGGCTGTAGCCCTTCCAACACCACGTGGGGGAGAGTGAGATGCAATAGCTGTCCCAAATTGCCCATTTTCTGTTGATTGCCAGATCCTCTAGCTGGTGGCTTCTCCTCTTTTCTGGCAAAGATGAGTGGTTGGTTTTCTGTCTTGTACTGAACATTTAATATTAATTTTCTCTGCAAGGTCGTTGGTACCCAAAGGAAGGAAAAGATCCTAACATGCCTTTGAAATCCTTGCACCATCTGGGCTCTGCCCATTTTTCATCTGAGGGAGTACAAACTGATTTAAATCTTGCAGCAATAGCCACAGCAGCGTGTCAGGGCTGTAGCCCTCCTAACACCACATGGAAGAGAGTGAGATGCAATAGCTGTCCCAAATTGCCCATTTTCTGTTGATTGCCAGATCCTCTAGCTGGTGGCTTCTCCTTTTTTCTGGCAGAGGAGTGGATCCTGCTGTCTTTGCTTGCCCTGGTCTCCACCTGTTGGTCCTGCACCTCAGGAGATGTGTCCTCCATCGAAGCCAGGGTCCATTTCCAAGTGCAATTAAATTGTGGCTCAGAAAATGACAGTGCAAAATGCAAGGGAACAACATTACCTTGGAGGAAATGATGAATTCAGCAGGTCCTGCTTTGCTTCTCTGGGGCATCGCGGATGGATTTGATAACAGCTGTGACCTCCTTCCTCTGCAGGACACGACATTTTTGGGAATGCTTGCCTTTTGCGTTGTTTTCTGATCCTACATTTTCAAATAATTGAATTCTTCAAACTGAAAACACATGGCTGTGTCTAATTATGATCCCTAATTCCTGCTGAGATAGCCTGAAGATGACATTTGAAAAAGCTTCCTGTCTGTGGAGAAAAAGCAATCAGCAGGTAATGGTAGGCTGGACATTAAAATGCCCTTCTTTTGCTGTTGTCTGGGTCACTTTCAGACTGCTGCTACTACCACAAAAAATAAAAAAAAAAAAACAACAACTGCCCCTAAAAAAGGAGATACTTGCAAATCTGCATTGTTTGTTGACATCAGAACATTCAAGGACTCACACATGCGACTCACTCATCCATTATTTTCATTGTACAAAGAATGTGGTTAGTCAATAGAGAGAAAGAAGAACAATTTTCAAGACATTTCAAAAATAAATACATTTGTGACTGGAAATTGCTATTTGCCAAATATTGCCTCATAATTCACCATGTAAGTTCTCAATATTTTCTCTTCCCTTCTGCCAGCACCTATCCCCCAACCAAAATTCCTGCGTGGGGCTATGCCTTGGCTTTCATCTGCTGTGTCAAAAGATGACAAAACAGATGCATAAATCTCTTCATTTTGCTTCTAGGAAAAGCTTTCAGGAAAGCACACACGCTTGCTGCACACATACTCAAAACTCAGCAGATGTATCATGATGAGTTGCCTTGATTTGGCTCCAGAATTAAATTACAGCCATCAGCACACACCCTGCTAAGAACAGGGAATGAAACTCTGCTTAGCCCAATCACCCTGCTTTAGCAGCAGTCATGATTTTGTGTCTTTTGCAGAAATATTTCCTCCTAAAAGCGTTCTGTTAACATTTGTTAATGTAAGTATTTTAAAAATACTTGCAGTAGTTGTTTTGTTGACGTGCAGGGCTTTCATCTCTCCCTTTGTAGGTTATTACAGCTGATTGGAACCAAACTGATGAAAAACATTTCGCTGTGAAAGGCTGATTGATGAGCCCAAAGGATCTTGCTGGAAATGTTTAGTCTTGAGCAGCCTCTACCAAATCCCAGGGCTGGCTCCAAAGTGACTGAGCAGGGATTCCTGACGAGCCTAATTCCAGAGTTGGGAAACACAGTGGTTCATACAAAGCCCAGGTGATCATGACTCCTGCTATTTAAAAAAATTTGTAGTTCTGAGTAATTTATTGTCAGCCCAATTGATGTTTGAATCAAAATTTTCTTTAAGGTGCAGGATAAAGGAACCCTGATTAGCTGGAAATGTTGATTTCTTTAAATTTTTTTTAATCAGTTCCAGTACTCTTCAATAGAGCTCAAGTCAACTTTTGCAAATAAAGTTTCCTGCTAGGACCCTCTCGTGTAGAAAAGAGTCCAAAAGTCATCTCCACATGACATTCTTCCATTTTCTTCTATTGTTTTATTTATGGAATACAGCTAGGTCAGTTTTGGAGAGATGTCAGGTTGCAGGAATATGTTCTTGTCCCAGTGTGAAAAACTCTTCTGAAGACACTGATTTCATGAGATTGTTCTTCGTCTGGACTAAAATCTGAAAAAAAAACAAAAACCCAAAACAAACTAATTTAAAGGGTAATTTAATAATAAAATATGACAGACTTTGGTCACCAACTATGAATGGCAATAAAAAGACATTTTTCTGGTTTTGCTCCCTAGTTTTTCTGTCTCTGTGTAGATGAAGACTTTCAAAGCTTTTCTTTGGTACATGTGTCCAAAAATATACATTTTCAGTTTGGGATTTACCCATTCATATAAGCAGAGTGTGAGAGGGACAAATCAGCACGATTTCCCTGGGAGGAATTTCACTCCCTTTCAGTCCTTCAATGCCCTTCTGCAGCTGAAAGAAGGACTCAGCAGCACCATAATTATTCCAGCTCTCAGCACAGTTCCAGAGACTAATGAGGAAACTGAGCAGTGGAAAGATGAAACATAAGACAATGCCACAGTTCAAAAACTGTCTGAGAGGCAGAAAACAGGGCAAGAAGCTGTAATTGGTGTCAAATCACAGACAAAAGCAGTCTGTAAAACTGCAGCCTTTGTCTCACGGACCTGTAATAAAGCTTTTGTCAGTGTCACATTTTGCAACAGAGCGAGCCCCAGACAATGCAGAGGATGGGAATTGTGGAGCTGCCCCAGCCAGGCACAGCAGCCTCAGCAGAGCTTCCAGATGCTGCAGGATTTGGTGGCATCACATAACAACTGCTGAACCTTGTTTTATTTATTTATTTATTTATTTATTTATTTATTTATTTTATTTTTTTTTTTTCCATATCAGATGCTCAGCGTTCTGTGCTGCTGAGACTTTGGAAAGGCCCCTGCCAGGGCATCTGGACACAAAGATTTGACAAATGCACGACCAGATGTGGCTCCAAAATTCTTGGAAAGGCCTTGGCTCCTGCTGAACTTGTGGTAATTTCAGTTATCCAGCATTTTATGTGTGTTCTGTCTTTCTGACCCTTCAGTGATTGATTTTCCGTGTATGTGGTTATCAACTTTTTGTTCTGTGGAGTGCCTGGTCATGGACAGGTATTATTGTAATGTCATGGCAGTTAAAAAAAAATACATTAAATGGCAGCTGACTTCTATGGAAAAAAATATTTCCTGAAAAGGATATTTTACACTTTTTCAATAGGCATTTCAAAGGAAATTATTACATATTACCAAAAAAAGTTTTGCCTAATTTTGACTGGAAAAAAGGGTGAGTGAGAGGCAGGAGAGCATTTCTGTATGGCCACCATCTGTTTTTTTATGAAGCAGGACTACAGATTTGTTTGGGAATTTTGTGTTGGTTTTTTTTTTTTTTATAATTTTTTTTTACAGGTGGAAAGAGAGAGACAGTGGGAGAAGCAGGTGCTTATTTGAGGTGAAAATCAGGCTACTGCCACACATCTAGTTAGAAACACATTGATATCTGTTCGCTGCAGCTACAATGCACTTTTCAATGGATTGTGTAGCCAACATCCCAGCAGTGAGCAAACGACAGCAGTTTCATTTTGTGTGGCAATCGAAACCATTCGGTTTCAAAGAGCGATTGAAGTTTAATAAAGCGTTTCATTGTAACCACCAAACGGTGTCAGATTTCCACTGGCAGGTTTAGGCAAAGAAACCTCCTGCTATTTTTTTTTTTTCTTTTTTTTTTTTTTTTTTTTTTTTTAACCTCCTGCTATTTTTTTTTCTTTTTTCTTTTTTTTTTTTCTTTCAGGACCTACTGAATCAGTGATGTGTCATCAGGAACCAGCCTTTTTTGTTTTGTTTTGTTTTGTTTTGTTTTGTCTTTACAGTCACTTCACAACTGGGAATGGCAGGCTGTGTGTTGGTGGAGTGTTTCTTCAAATTCTGCACATCCTGGAAGCATCAGGCCAGGCTTCCCAGGGCACTGCCACAAACCGAACTTTATTTTTTTGGGCAGGGAATGTTGGAAATTTGTTGTGCCAGAAAAGCCAAAGCTGTGGAAGGTGACACCACATGCAAGTCCGCATGGTGGAGAGGATCCACTGCTGGAGTAGATCCCAGATGGAAGGACTGACCATGTCCCATTTGCACCCAGACAGGCTTTAGGATGGGTTCAGGCAGGGAAAGCAGGGCAAACCTGGAGCCTAATCCACACTTCCAACCCAGTTTTTGCTGCGCCATGTGTAGCATGTGCCACAGCTCCTGTGTCTGAGCCCTTTGGCTTCTCTCATTAACTCTCTTCAGCACTGCAAATTCCAGGGCTGGGAGGACAGGTCCCAAATCTTGGGCTCACACCACACACTGGGAGCTTTATTTTATTCAAGTTTATGTGCCCCAAGTCCTCAGTAAAGGAACAAAGCTGTGTTTGGTGTATGGAGCAGTTTACAAACAATTCAAACAAAGCCTGGGTGGCTGGGCTTGCAAAGCACAAAGGCTCCAGTTCTTTATTGATGAAAAATGAAAAGAAACCCAAAATCGCTGTTGTCCCCACCAAAATAAGTCATTGCCAGGGGCTAATTCAGAGGCTGGGAAAGCTAAGGTCCACTTCAAAGTTAATTCTGGGGTTGCCCAGTGTGTAAATGTTATGAAACATGCTGGAAAAAGTCAAGATATGAGTCATTCGCACCAATCCATCAAGACATTGTGGGAATCTACTGCTATAACCCTTTGGGCTAAATGACTTTCCAAAGAAATTCCATTGAAAGCAAGTCACAGGGGACTACTTTGGCTCTCTGTGTTTCGTTCTTCTTCTCTTTTATTTATTTCCTTATTTCTTTCCTGCATTGTTTTCATTGCTTGTGCTCTTGATTTTACCTTTCTTTGTTGCCTCTTGCTTTTCTGCTTGTTCCTTCTCACTTTTATTCACCCTTTCTCTCTTCTCCTCTGTTTTTCCTTTTTCGCTGGAAAAAGTCAAGATATGAGTCATTCGCACCAATCCATCAAGACATTGTGGGAATCTACTGCTATAACCCTTTGGGCTAAATGGCTTTCCAAAGAAATTCCATTGAAAGCAAGTCACAGGGGACTACTTTGGCTCTCTGTGTTTCGTTCTTCTTCTCTTTTATTTATTTCCTTATTTCTTTCCTTCATTGTTTTCATTGCTTGTGCTCTTGATTTTACCTTTCTTTGTTGCTGTCTTGCTTTTCTGCTCATTCTTTCTCACTTTTATTCACCCTTTTTCTCTTCTCCTCTGTTTTTCCTTTGTTCTTTCCTTCCTCCCTTCTTTGGGAACAATATGAACAAAGGATGGAACCAAGGTTTGGACATTGTTCTGAGAGTTTGGAGTGATTTGCAGGGGGAGCTGAGGCAAATAAAATCAGTGCAGAAATGCACAGTGAATGGCAGTGATGGACCAGGGAGATTTCACCATGCCTTGCACCAGGCAAAGGATGGAAAAGAATGGCAGTGAAGTGACAATTTCAGCATTATTCTCCTGCCTTATTATATATTACTCAAGCCAACTGACTGGGATTTTGTTGTCACAAAATCAAACTGTTAATGCAACTAATTATTTTCCTGTTCTTCGATCTCTGCCACCAGTTTTATGCCACTTACTCTTATTTTTTACCCTTCCAGTACTTCTGTGTAGTACTGGAAGGGTAAAAAAGAAAAGCATTTTAAAGACATCAAAAGGAAAAAAATCTGATAAAAGTGCACTATGAGGTGTCTTCAGCTTTTGTGAGAACTGACAGAAAAATATTGATGGAAACTGTCAGAGAGGAAAATTTAACTTTCAAATTCCATTTTTGGTCCCCAGACAGCATGCTTACTTTCCACAGAAAACTTTGTATTTTGTTCCTGAGAATTTAATACTTTTAGAAGAAAAGACAATTCCAATGACAGCTGAATAGAAGCCACTTTATGTTAGTTTCCCTCTACCAAAAAGGCATGAAAGAAGTGTTTTCTGCCCTGGAATTGGATCTAGACACTACTGAAAATCAGAATGTCAAGGAAACCCAAATTATTATGACGGTTTCTGTAGGCACATTTCAGAACAAGATTTTTCATTTATTGGATTTTTGAGAAATCAAACAAGCAAGCAACAACAGAAAAATCCAACCCCCAAATATTTTTTTTTAAGATTTTTTTAAGTGACTTTGATATTATGCTATTGGGAATTTTCTTTTGTGAAATGAAACGTGGAGAATCAGACATCTCCATTTCTCTGGTAACCCTTATCTCTGAGGTGGTAAAAATCATTGACATACCTATGGATGTGATACATCTAATATCTGATTTGCAGGGAAGTTAAGGCTGGCCTCTCCCTGGTTCTGCTTTGCACTCTGAAACCCAGCAGGATGAAAAGTCAATTACTTTCCTACTCCTGTAAACAAACAGCTTTTGCATCACCAGCTTTGTGCACTAATTTACATTTGTGCTGCATAGGGCTGGAGATTACCACACATTAGGGCTAAATGAATTACTGACTGTAATTAATTTGTCTGGGGGTTAAGGCCCTCCTTCCTGGAATTGGGAATGACTCCCCCTTGAGCTGGAATCTGAGCTGGAAGCCCCAGACGTTTTTGTCCCATCAGCTGCTGCACCAAGCCACCAGCACCTCTTCTCTAACCCCTTGTACCTCCTTGCACTCCCCTGCACCACAGAGGCTCAAAAATCTCAAAAACGTGGCTGAATTCTACTGGAATACTTGACTAATGCCACCAAGAAACGTCTGGAGATTTTTATTATTTTCTTTCCCCCCTCTGCAGAAGTCAAGAACCTCCTTTGTTTCCCTTCTTTCTCACCCAGCTGGTGAAGTTTTAGAGGGGGAATTTTCCAGAGGATTTTCAGGCTAAACTGTGATGATTTTCCTGCCTCTCACTTTTGGAGCAGAGACTTTACAAGGGGGTTTCTCAGTCAACCTCTCTACAAGTTCTGCACAAAAGTTTGAAGGGAGCCCCATTCCCAGCTTTTGGTTGGTCTGCAGACACCAGGACAGGTTTTGTGGGTATGTTTCACCCCCCTCCAAAATCTCTGCCTCTCCAAAGGCAGTAGGCACCATCCTGCCAGGTTTACTGTGAGACTCTGTGAGACTCAGTCTACCAGACATGCATCATAAATATGGTTATGTAAGCATGCAAAGCATTGTTGACTAGTAGCATGTAGTAGGAGAAGAGAAAAAGGTCTTGTGTTGCTGAACAACTTTTTAAGTTACTCAGTTCAAAAGAGTCATCTATGAAATTAACATATTTTTACAAGGGGAATTTTTCAGAAATTAAATTATGCATACCACTGAATGGCTGGTTTAAAAATGTAGACTGGAAGAGGACCACGACACTCTGCAGAAATTAAATCACATGAGAGCTGAGCTGCTGACCCATTTGCAGAAGAAAGTCGCCATCCTTGGTCAAGAACACTTAGAGATGAACCTTCTCTGCTTGCAGAGCTTATTAGTGGCAGTCTGGTTCTGCAAAAATCATTATAGGTATAAGGCTATCTGAATTACATTTTCTCTTAACCAGGCAATAAAAAAACCAAAACAAAACAACACAAACAAACAAACAAACAAAAAAACAACAAAAAACCCCCCCAACTAATACTATCAGATGTTATTGTCCCTTTTTATCATTGTGATAAAATAATAATAAATAAATAAAATAATTTATCATTTATTCATGATTTTTTATCATGAAAGTTTCTTCACCACCAGAAATATAGTATTTTTTAATAATCTGTATTCTTGTCCATCTGCATAAAAGAATGTGCCTAATGCCTTTTTGATGTTCCAATAACTAAATGCTCCCAAATTTAGGGGTATCTTTGCTAAGATCAACTTTATTTTCTAACAATTACGTATTAGGGCAAAATCATGATGTGAAGGCACACTTTCCACCCCTCTCAGGCCCATATTTGCAGCACACCACCAATGCTGCTTCTGCCAGATTTGATTTTTCTTCAGTCTCTTAGGGCTGAAATCTTGTTTGATTTCTGATAATCTGAAACAGGTAGGCATGATGACACAAATAATTTCTATGCTGCTACCCCAGATGAAGAGTTACAGACAATATCTGCTCAATTGCTTCTCATTTTATGTGGCAGGTAGTCAAGAAGTCATTATTTGCATGGTGTTCTGTGGTCACTTAAAGAGGGGGTTCATAATTGGAGTTTATAGCTCTTCATTTGAGCTTCACCTGCTCACCAATGAATATGTGAGTTTATATTGTTAAGAAAACAGGGTTTTTTGTTTGGTTGGTTTCTTTTTGTCTTTTACCAGGATTACCCAGATATTCCCAACAGGGTGGAAAACAAACACTGGCATCTAGTGAGAGAAATTTCAGGGAGGGGATGGAGAAATTGACAGAGGATGGGACATGGCTGGTTTATAAATATGGTCCCTGAGATTTGAAATTCAGCTTAGGCAGCTCCTAATCCACTGACCCCGACTGGAAGAGCAGAGCATCCATAGGGTTTTGCAGTGGCTCTGATATTCTTTGTCCACACTGATGGCCAGTGAAGAAGGCAGAGATCCATTTGGGGAAATTCTCCCTTCCAAAAACTCCAAAAACTGTAATTATTCTTCTGAAGCCACTTTCCCTTAGAATCTGGGTTTGCACTTCTGAGTCTGGAGAATTCAAATGTATAGTATGGCCAGAAAAAAAAAAAAAAAAACACCAAAAAACCAAAAAACACCCAAACCCACACCCACTCCAATTACAGAATTTCTTCTTCCTTCTGAAGTTATGTGCCAGATTCTTCCTTTTGAGTCACAGCCATTGAATCTATTTTGAGCTAAGAGTGTTACTACACGAGGTTTTGCAAGTGACTGGACTGAATGCAGCACAGTGAGCCAGGTCCTGTCTCTTTCTACAGAAAGCACAAAGAAAACATTGACCGGATTGCATTATCTTAAATCAACATTAGACTGTGGCTAATTGTTTTGAGATATTAGTTCCGTGGTATCACACAGCAGGAGTTTAATGATTCCCATGAAGACAGCACCTTGTAACTATTGAAAGGGCTGGAGGCATGACAAGTGACACACTGTCCTTTGCTGCACTAGGTGTGGAAATAACAAACCAGAAATTGTGCAACAGCAATTAACTAAATCCTGCCTTCAGAAGAATCTGTAGACACACCTTGCTCTCTGCAAGGAGATCAAAGAGCTCCAGAAAAATGTTTGCCAAGGCCTCTCCAGAGCATTATCCCCAGATCACCTGGAATGTGAGTGACATGGCAGAGGTGTTGTCTTTGCTGGCATCTCCAAGCTCACATCTGAGATGTCGTGCAGCTCGCATTTGTGTCTTTAGAGGAGTTAATTAGGCAGCATTAGAAAGCAACAGGACCAGCCTGTGGGACTCAGGACTAAGCAGAACCACAACACTTTGTGTTATCTGAATAGTCCTGCCTGTCACTTCATTATTCTCTTTACTGTCTCTCTAATTTAGTTTACATTTACTGAACCGCCTTTGTTTGTTTGTTTTGAATTACATTGAGAATCACATGTGAAATTACATTGAATTACATGTGAAAAGCATTCACAAAATCCTTGGCTAGGCAGAAATTCTTTCTGTCTCAAGACACAGCTGCATTTTCAAAGATTCTCAGATATTTGCCAAACACATAGGTCTGTACTGTGTTGATTTTTATATGTGCTCTGAAATGTAAAGGAAACAGCTTCTGATGTGCAGCAGTTACAAAATAAAACACAGGAAACAACACCTCTAGTAGAACAATGTGAATGAAACACTAATAAGATTTTACAGGATTTTACTTAACTATGTATTTTATTTCTTCGCAGATATTTTCAACATTACACATTGAGAACACAAAGCACATTATCAAAAGACAATGAGGGTGGCAGTAGGCTTTTCTAATAATTCTAAGGAAAAACAATTGTAGTTGTCATTTCAGGCTCTAGATGTCAACCTCTATTGATACACTGGAATTAATGGTTCTGTTGTGTTGTACCCTTTGGTGACATTTAAGACAGAACTCATAGAGGCAAAGCTGGGTAGGCAAAAAACCCCAAAAGCTTCTGGTACAAGTTCAGGGTTTAATTTTGGGGTTGAAGAGGAAAGGAAAGGAAAGGAAAGGAAAGGAAAGGAAAGGAAAGGAAAGGAAAGGAAAGGAAAGGAAAGGAAAGGAAAGGAAAGGAAGAATATTATTAAAAAATTAAACCCAGTGTTGTTGGCACTGGACAAGTCTAACTAAGAGTCCTTCAAACTCAGTTACAGATTTCACTCCTTTACAGTGCCAGCCACAACTCTCTAAATACCTGGGGCCACCCAGGGCTCTCAATTTCCAATGCATGGGTTAGACTTTCCCCTTCTCATCAGGCACATACAGCTCTGTTTTCCCTCCAGCTGGCACAAATTTATGCATTTACAGAAAATCACCTTTCTGCTGGAAAAAAAAAATAAATTAAAAAAGGACTTTTAAATGAAACCTACTTTACACCCCCAGGCTAATTTCCAAAGCAGGTCAGGTTCATCTGCTGAAAACTCACTTCTTTTACAAGCAGGGGTGGTCAATAGCATAATTTTTTTTTACCTTTCACTTGTATTTTCTTTATTTTCCTTTCACTTGTCCACAGATGCATCCAGACTGTTCCAGTCTTTCCCCTCTTCCACATGTGTGGAATAGCCTCACACTGCAAGCTGCTGGTTCCTAATAGAATAGATGGTGCTGGTGAAAGTGCCAGTGGGCAGAAAAAAATTGGAGTGGTAAAATTCCGTAAATTCCCTACAAAAATTCCGTAAATTCTCTCTTGCTTTGACAAAACCTTAAATGGAAAATGCTATCAGGTTTTCTCTTCTGTCTGTGCTTGTCTCTGGGAAGGAGATCCTTACCTTCTTAAAATATTCTTGCACAAATATCAGCAAATCAGAGATTTATCTGCAATCAATCTGCGACTTCCCATTTAGTACAAGGTGGATCGCTTGCCCACGACATTCAAAGAACTAATTACTTCAGGAGTTAAGCATAGGTGTTAACCAGATAATTGCCTTATTGAAGTGCAAATTGGCCAAAGCCACTTCACAATTGTCACGATTACCCAAACAGATGCTCACATTTAGAAAGAGAAAGTGACCCAAAAAAGGACTTTTAAATGAAACCTACTTTACACCCCCAGGCTAATTTCCAAAGCAGGTCAGTTTCGTCTGCTGAAAACTCACTTCCTTTGCAAGCAGGAGTGGTCAATAGCATAATTTTTTTTTTACCTTTCATTTGTATTGTCTTAATTTTCCTTTCACTTGTCCACAGATGCATCCAGACTGTTCCAGTCTTTCCCCTCTTCCACATGTGTGGAATAGCCTCACACTGCAAGCTGCTGGTTCCTAATAGAATAGATGGTGCTGGTGAAAGTGCCAGTGGGCAGAAAAAATTTGGAGTGGTAAAATTCCGTAAATTCCCTACAAAAATTCCGTAAATTCTCTCTTGCTTTGACAAAACCTTAAATGGAAAATGCTATCAGGTTTTCTCTTCTGTCTGTGCTTGTCTCTGGGAAGGAGATCCTTACCTTCTTAAAATATTCTTGCACAAATATCAGCAAATCAGAGATTTATCTGCAATCAATCTGCGACTTCCCATTTAGTACAAGGTGGATCGCTTGCCCACGACATTCAAAGAACTAATTACTTCAGGAGTTAAGCATAGGTGTTAACCAGATAATTGCCTTATTGAAGTGCAAATTGGCCAAAGCCACTTCACAATTGTCACGATTACCCAAACAGATGCTCACATTTAGAAAGAGAAAGTGACCCTGACAGAAATCGTGTGCCCTCAAAAAAAAAAAAAATCGAGCGATTTATGATTGTGTGCTGGTAAGAAAAGGGACTCGGGATTCTTTGGGACAGACTCACAAAAAGATACCAAATCCCTGCAAATTTTGATAAAACAAGCACATCTGGATACTCCTTATGATCTCAGCACAGGTTTTTATAATTGTATAACAAAACTTTGCACTCTTGTAAATTAAAACCTTCGTGCTTGCTAATGTCTCATTCAGTGAAGCCTTTACTAGCAGGAATTAAAGTGTTCCAAGATTTTCATTCATCAACAGTGGCCTAAAAGGGGATTTTTGTTTTGTTGTTCTGTTTTCAGATGTCTGAGATGTGGAACTAAGGGCAACAGCTCAACGATGTTAAACTGCAAAAATGTTTGTTTACTGAGTTGTCAGTGAAATTAGGAAGACAACTGTGATCAAACATTTATTCTGCCCCCCATCTTTCCCCTTCATATCCCTGCCTTCATGATATTCCATCCTTTGATGTGCGTGCATTTTCCAGCAGATTAAGCAAGGTTTGGCTTAAAACCAATGCAATTTAACAGGGGGGAGAAAACTGAATTGAGGTGAACCAGCACGAGAAGGCTTTAATGAATTTTAAATACGAAATAAGTAGACTGAGCATTGATTAACCCCTCCTGTTTTGGAGAAAAGTAATAAACCAATAAGAATTTAAAAAAAAAAAGGCAGCTGAACTCAAACAAAAAAACCCCAAACCAAACCAAACTGAAACAGAGACTGCTCATGAGAAATAACACAAGAACAGTGGAACAGAGAGAACCATCCCTGAGACCAGAGCTAATTTGGGTAAAGAGATCAAATTATAAAGTCCTTATACATAGAAGATACTGACCTTAACTTGTGCAAAGCACTGCCTACAGGTGCTATTCGCCCTAAATTTACTTTAATCTTCACCTTAATTAGTCCACATCACTAGCAGAAGATATAATTTGTTCTTTGATGAAAGAGAAAGAAAGAAAGAAAGAAAGAAAGAAAGAAAGAAAGAAAGAAAGAAAGAAAGAAAGAAAGAAAAGAGAGAAAGAAAGAGAAAGAAGGAAAAGAGAAAGAAAGAGAGAAAGAGAGAAAGAGAGAAAGAGAAGAAAGAAAGAAAGAAAGAAAGAAAGAAAGAAAGAGACGAACCCAAAAAAGGTAATGAAAAATTTTTAAGGATCAGGCCTTTTTGCAAGCAAATAAGGCTACCTGGTTTCTTTGATTTTCCTCAAAATGCATTTGGCTTTTTCAATTCTTCCAGGGTCAAGGAAGTGGACGGATGCTTTGCTTTGCTTACAATGCAGAAAAACAAAACAGACGTGTCAGTGAACAGCAACTGGGATGCCTTCAAGTGTGCCAGACAACTGAGATGTATCCATTAATATACGTATTTAGTAACTGAGGACACAGGCAGGGAAGCTGCTAAAAACTCAGTGATTTGCCTTAGGTTTTCTGCTGCCACTAAGAACAGCATTTCCAAGCGTTTCTGTGAGCAGCATGGCCTTTGCAAGGGCTCAGAGCAAGAATGACAGCTTTGACAGGTTCCTGTCAGGTTATTAATTCAGGTCAAATGGGATTGTAAATTTTTTTTAATGTGTATTTCCTCCAAAGACAAATAATATTTTTACCAAAGAAACAAGAGAGAGAAAATACAAAAATATACCACACAAAAAATTCTAATGTTAGGTTATTTTTTAAAAGAAATTGTCCATAGCATCTTAAGAAGAATTTGTTGTATTTAGCAATTCCAAGTGTTAAGGAATGTGCAGCAGAAGATAGGGTAGCTGGAAATAAAGTCTGAATCTTGTTCTATAGCTTAGACCCTAAGTACCCAAGGAATTTCTGCCTCAAATATCTGCAACTTTGGTCAATCTTCCAGTGCTTACTGGATTGAATGATATTTCATCTGACCGAACTTTCTCAGGAAAGGGCTACCTTTATTTACTGTTTTCTTTAATATGTTTATATTTAGCTAAGGCTAAAATTTGAAACATGGAGTTCCTTGGACATTTTTCCACCTTTGGAAGAGTAATCTGCATTCCAGAACCTCTAATACCAGGTTGCAATGCTAAAAGTCTTAATTTCTGAAAGTCAAATTTATCTGAAACTCAAGTACATAAAACCATACATGTTCATTTGGACAGGGAAAAATTGTGTCATAAAAATATGTTTAATTTTATAATCAAGGAATTGCCAAAACATCAGCTCACCTGAGTTCTAATATTGTTCTAGTAACATCTAGAAATACAATTTATTTTTTTTCCAGCTGCATGGAGATGCATGAATGTGTCTTCCACCATACTCACTGCATCAAAGAGTTTCATCCTTTTGTTTCCATCCCAAATATAACATTTCTCAGCTGAAGTTTAGCTTGTGCTTTGGAAAGTGAACTGTCCTTGAGGTGGAAATTCCAGGTGATGGAGATCAAGCTAGTTGGAAAAAAAATCCCTTGGAGGAAATGTCAAATCAAACATTTGAGTTAGGATTTCTTCAGCTGAGAATGAAAAGTCTCAAATTATTGTATAAGAGGAAGTTTCAACCAATCTTAAATACAATACCATGGAGATTGGATGTTAAGCACCAAATCCTTAACTGATTTTTTTTTTTTAATGTAAAAGAAGAATCATATTAGACATACCTTTAAAGAAAGTGTGGAGAAAAGCATGAACATTTTCCAAATGTCTTTCCACAAAGTTAGCAATTATTGCAAAAAGGAAAACTCTCACTGAAGAAAATCTTGTTATATGTTAAAAAAACCCCAAACAAACAAACAAAAAACCCTCTTTGACAGTTTGTTTTAGTAGTTAATAGTTGTCATTTATAGTTTACATTTAAATATAATTTCTCTATCACCAACTGTCAGACAATCATTCCCCTCTTTGCTTCAGAGTCAGAGAACATCTTCTATCAAGCCCTCTAGGTATTGTTCCAGATTGTAATCAAGTAATATTTAATATTCTCTTGCTTTAGCAACCACAGTTCTAAATCCAGAGAAAAATTTTAAAAAAGTGAATTCTTCTCTTTAAAAGAGATTAAATGTGGTTTTGAGAATTTTAGTCGAGGAATCAGTGAACAATTCACTGAGGTTCTTTTGGCACCATTTCCCTAAAATCTGTAGATAATTATCCTCACTTTTAAACGAAACACTTCTCTGTGTAGAGAATGTAATAATGTAATTTTTAATCTGCACTTAAAATATCTGTTTACACAGTCGCCAGAGTGACGGTACCACACTTAGAAGATGAACTAAACCTTTCATTATCCCTAATAAAACAAGAATCTGTTTAAATAAGACCTATTGTGGTGTCTCACTACTCCTTGGAAGGAAACAAAAGAAAAAAGAAAGATAATTTTAAAAAGTAAGTTTGACAGGAAAAACATGTTCAGCAAAGGAGTCTCTCTTATTTAAAGAGCTCACATTCTGAACAGACTGCTGCTAGTGTTTGCAGGTTTAATTTTCTTGTGTTTCTCATTCTTCTATAAATATCAAAGGTGTCTCCTTTAAATGCTATTTCAAACTGTTTATAAGAAAAGCTTTGTCTCTGTAACTCCTGAGTTAGGGGAAAAACACACTTAATCAAACTGCTTCTGGTCTGTTTTTAGCTGCTGTTTCATGCTGGGATTACAGGGGAGATAAAAAGTAGAATTCCTTCCTGCAGCATAATTTCTATGGAAATGTCAAACTATATTTATAGAAATATATAACTTTATAGAAATATATAACTTTATGGAAATATAGAACTATACTTGTATATAGAACTGGGGTAGCAAAAATTTTTGCTTGGCTTGTGTGTGCAGCTTTGCCTTGCCTGTTAAACTGTCCTTATTTTGATCCATTCATCTTGATTTTGCTCTTCTGATTCACTTCTGCTTCCACCCCACAGTGGGTGGGTGGGGTTGGGAGGAAGAGGAGGGCTGGTGAGTTGTTGGTTACTCATGTGCACGATGAGAGAGCTGATGGAGACTGCTTTGCCATCCTCTGACTCTGCAACTGGCCTTGCCATGCTCTGAGAGCCCACGCAAGAAGCAAAATCCATAAACAGCTCGGATTTAACAGCCCAAGCCCTCTTCCCAGTGGGATGCTGAGACCTGGCCACGCCAAATTCCTGCCACCCAGCCTCACCTGGGCAGGTTTATCTCCTGCACCATGCCATGTGCACAAAGCTGGTCAAAACTGCACCACCAAACAAGTCTGGACTGGTTTGATTCGTGGCAGGGTAATCACAAATCTGATTTACCTGGAGTCAGCATGGGGAGGGTGCTGTGGTGGGCAAGAGAGTTTGGTCAGGAACAATGGACAAGGAAATGTGCATTGCCTGAGGTTCACAGGAAAACTGAGGCATACGTAAGGGAAATGGTTCAGTGCAGAGTGTAAAAATGTCCAGTGGCTGTGCACACCAAGCACATTCCTTTTCTAAGGCATTTACTGCTCTCCCACATTACCTCACTGTCTTGCTGAAATTCAGCCTGGCCCCTTGGGACCCGGAGAGATCTTGCCAAGGGTGAAGAGCTGCAAGTGCTGAGAGCACAGCCTCTCACTGTGACAGTGCCCAGAGAAGCACTGGGGACAAAAATCCCATTTCCTCCCCTTCTGCAGTGCCTGTTACCTGCCTTTCCCCCTCACCCCTGCTCTGGCTGCTGAAAGTGATGATATCCCACAAACCTAACATTGCAGTGCTGAATTTGCAGATTCCTGGGTTTGGTTGTTGCCTTTTTTATTTTTATTTTTTTTTTCCTCTGTCTCATTTGATTTATAGCTTTGCAGCAGTATTAGAATCCTCTCAGCCTGTTTTCTGGAGGGCTCTGAACACACCTCTGGTGTTCCTCAATTCTCCTAAAGGACAGCTCATGATAAGACTGCAATGCCTGCTGCCTCTGAGAGTCCCAACAGTTCTGGAAATGCACTTGTGCCTTCCCAAGAGATTATTCAGTATGGGTAATAGATCAGATTATTGTCTTGCTTTATGCTTGAAATAATTTCTTGCTCAGCTGCTGAGGGCTGTAGTCCTCTATATTCCTCTATAATTTTTTTCTTGGGAGCTAAACTATTCTGATGCCATTCCACTTACCTGTGCCCTGGAAGAATTAATGTGTAGACCAGTAAATAATCATTGGTCAATGGAAACTCCTGTCAGAGAAGGAAATAGTTGATGCCTTGTGCATTCATGGCAGGGCAAAGAATAAAACTGGAATAGGGAGTATGGCCAAGAGGCTGGAAGTTTTGCAGACTGATCCTTCCTTCCTTCCTTCCTTCCTTCCTTCCTTCCTTCCTTCCTTCCTTCCTTCCTTCCCAGCAAAAAGCTTTTTTTTGTGTTGTTTTTAAATTATTATTTTACTTTTCATTCTCTTTCTTGCCTCTTTACTTCTCCCTTTTCTGTATTTTGTACACAATAGACCCCCAGAAAACCCAGCATATTTTACAATGACTGCTAATAAGTGCATATTTTATGTTGAGACAAAAAAAAAGGGATTAGTAGGGATTGTAAACTTCAAAATACTGGTGATGATTTTTCTTGTATTTACTTTAACTGATACCTCCAGGAATGAGCACGAAGTAAGACACAATTTCTCCCAACTGCTAAAAGACTTTTTGTCAACACATTTAAATTCTGTCCATGCTTGTATTCCTGAGAGCAGACATGAATTATTGTAAATTTTCTTTTGCTTATCACGAAAAGAAATATATCCCAAGGTAAATTATGAATGACTGTGGCTGAATAGGTTCAAAGAAAGTGAAAAAATATTTAGGATGTGAATAAGCAAAGGTTTTATGCTAGGGAAGGTGGGGAATGGAAGAGCCATCCAGGATCAAAGGAGCTGTGCTATGGTTTGAGCCTTGATGAACTCCATGGCCTTTTTCAGTATCACAACATTTCATCCCCTGGAACTCCTCTCCTGCTTCCAGGCCCTTACAGCTGTGGCAGACTTTAAACCTTCTAGAAAGTAGAAAATCCAGGAAAAAGTGGAAAAAATGAAAATGTTCTCCACAGACTCCACAGCCCTAACCCACTTGCTGAGCTCAAAGTGGTGTCAGAGAATCCAGCCGAAATTTTTGCAGAGTGGATGTGGGCACAGAGAACCAGGTGATGTGGGATCCTGGGGGAGCCCCAACAACAAATGGAGTAGAAAAACTGCGGAAAAATCTTGGCTGCAGGTGGGGAAACGACTCTGCTCCCCTTGTTGCTCAGGATTTTGTAACCCACAGCTTAGAAACCCACACAAACACGCTGTAAATTTCGCAGGTCGCGCGGTGATATCCAAGAGCTGAGCATCCTCGTGAGACCCTGACACAACCCAAACCCCCAAACACTGGATTACAAAAGGTTGGCTCGCAGCCTACAGAAATGAAATGCTAAGCACTTGACTTGAAGTTGCATGCTGTGTCAGTCACAGGGTTAGGAGGAAAACACAGTTTGTCAAATCCCAGCTGCCAAGAAAAAGAAATGGCTCCAAAAGAGACATAATCTATAGGGCAGGCCAGTGCTGAAGACTGGTGTTCCCCCCCCACAAAAAAACCTCTGTGATAATAATGCCTGAAAAATCTCCAGCTGTTCATATGAAGCATGAAAAATCTTAATGAGAGGCCAGATAAAGTTCTTCACAGAACACTTGATATTCCCCAAACCTGGCTGCTAGCAAGACCCCTGCTGGAAATGGTGAGGGCTCTTAAACCAGATCCTGTTCACCCCAGGGAGGTTTCATTTTAGGTGAAAAGCAATACAAATGTTCTCAACAACTCCTCAGTAATCTTTTTGGACTTCCTAAGCCTTGTGCATGACTTTTTTTTTTTTTTTTTTTTTTTCCCCTGTGTTTAAAAAACAAAAAGAAAAGAGTTAATGCAAAAACTGGCCAAAAGATACAGCTCATTTGATGGACATTTTTAAGCTCCTACAAGGAGCAACATTGGCAAAATTCCTACAGCTGCAAGGGACCACTGTGTGTGTTTTAATCTGGATCATGATAAACTGGTTTTCCTCTGGAGTGATGGAGAAGTTTCACGTGCCAGCTTAGCCTAAAGGCTGTGGTGCTTGAAAGAGGGGAAGAAAGGAAAAAAAAAAAAAATCAACTGCACAAAGAGGCCCACGACAGGTTTGGAGCTTGGAAAGTTTTTTGTTTAGGAGTTTGTGCTCTGCACAGACCCAGGGGCAAAAAGTGAGTCTGTGTTAAAGACATCTCTCCAGCCTCAGAAGTCTGGGTGCATCCAGCTTGAAAGTGACACATTAACCTGGGTGCATTAGAATTCACTGTGAACAAAAAGCATGCTCTAAAATCTGTGCTTTGTTTTAACACTGCTAATTTGTTCTCAGTGCTGGTTTGACTGAGGCTATGAAGAAGTTTATAAATAGGCATTATCACTCCCCCCAAGAGTTATAAAATAAAATAAAATAAAATAAAATAAAATAAAAAAAAAAAAAATAAAATAAAAAAAAAAAAAATAAAATAATAAAATAAAATAAAATAAAATAAAATAAAATAAAATAAAATAAAATAAAATAAAATGTGTGATTATATTCATATATTTGTATTTATATTTAGTAATACATATATCCACACTTACATTCCTGAGCCTTCCTGTTCTTGACCCATTGTTTGTTTTTCATCCTTCAAACCAAATTCTGGGAAGATGAAAAGAAAATTTTGGCCTGAAAAATTATAGAGAGCTTAAAAAATATGTTGGTATCCTGAAAAAAATCCCATGCTTTCCAAGGTTTCCCTTGTGAAGACAGAAGATTTACACCTTGTACTTTGAGGTTGCAGCTGCCTTGACTGAATTTTTCACAGTGTCTACACAGAAAGCTTATACACTTTTATTCAATAACTTATTTGGCTGTAAAAGTATCCCGATTTATATTCTTGCCATCCCACAATATACTTTGGGAGGATAATAAAGTGCCCTACCAAAGTTTTTAAAAAAATTATTAAGATCTAACATCACCACAAAAGCTGTATATTGCAGTATTTCTATGCAGAGAGGGACAGGTGGATCATATTTACCTAAGCCAATAACAGTGTTTTGAATTAAATAGATTATCATGTCTCTTTAATTTTAATTTTTATATATATATATTTATATATTTAAATTTATATTATTATTTATATATATATATTATATATATTTATATTTATATTGATATTTATATTTATTCATGTTCATATTAATATCTATATCCATATTTATAGTATGTTATTTACATTTAGATTTATATTATATATTTATATTCATATATATTTACATTTTATTTTTATATATTTACATCTATATTTATTTTTATTTCTAATATTTATATTTCTAGTTATATTTATATAATTTGTGTTTATATTTATAATTTATATTTATATTTATATACATATTTATATACAGACATACAAACACACACATACCTGTATATACATACATATATGTATATATGCATATATAAATTTTTTTTTTCTTTAAACCCCAAAACTAAATCCACAATGGACTAAAATACAGTCCAAAATAAGTAGTTCTTCTTTTGTAACTATTTAGATTCACCATAGAATATTGGTGAAGGATGTACCTTCATCCCCTGGCTCTTGCTGGTGAAAAAATTATTTACCACAGTAAACCAACTGCACTTTTGAAGGGCTCCTGTGCCTGCAAAAACGAATCTGAAATTTCACAGGAAAAGCCTCCCTTTGCAACCCTGCACCACTTTAATTTTGGTTGCAGCAGAAAAAGCCAAGAACTGTGGCCCTGGCATGGGAATGTCAGCCCATATCCCTGTAGGAACCACCCAGCTCAGGGCTGGCTATCACTTGAAAGGCAAAATTAAGTTGACTTTTCCTTCCTTCACATGGGCTCTGCCTGTTCTTGCCCAGGGCACGGCGAGGCTCCAGCTCAGCTTGGCTCCTGCTCTGCACTGTTGCACTCACCCAAAAAGAAAAAAAAAAACAAAAAAACCCAAAACAAAACAAAACAAAAAAAACCCACAAAAAAAAAACACACAAAAAAAAAACCAAAAAACCCAAAAAAACAAACAAAAAAACCCAACCAAAACCAACCAACCAAACAAAAAAAACCCCCCAAAAAACCAAAAAAGGCACCAGAGCCATTATTATCACTGAATCACTCCTTGGCTGGATGTTGGCATGGACACGTCTCCTCGAGCAGGTGCTGACAGACCTGAACCCATCCTGCCTGCCTTCCTTCTCATTCCTCCCTGGGTGAAAGCCAGGCCCAGTCTAGGAACTACTTTGTAGCATTTTTAAAAATTATTTTATTATTTTTTTTCCTGTAGATAATAGGCACTGCCTGCACGTTTTGACAGAGGAAATTATCATAAGGCAGAAACATTCTCCAAAGAGTGGACAAAGCCAGTTGTCACACAGATGGATCTTCTGAGCTCAAACTAAGACAGGACAGAGGTGCTTCCAATGCCAGGAATTCCAGACAACCCCTCTGGAGCTTAGCAGCTCCTGCATTTTCTCTCAGCTCTGTGCATCCCACAAACCATAGTGAAAAATCTCAGGCTTTCTCCAAAGCTCTGTGGCATCCAAAGATGATATGGGGCTTTGTGGTTTTGAGCTCCCAGCAGACAGCATCTCCTTGACAGCTCCCAGTGTCAAAACCTGTCACTTTTCTTAGCAGACACTTTTGGGGAGGGTGTTTTGTTTTGCAGGTGGCACACAGGCTGCCATAAAAGCAAACTCAGCTGCTTGCAGCCTGTAGGTGGAAAAAGAAACATTAAATGGGGTGATAATTCCTCATTAGGGGGTCCTTTTGAGGAATTTGTCCCCTGAGCCCTCTGGGGTGTGGTGAGGGGAGGCAAAGGCACCTACTTGTTAAACACAGTGACAATCCTGCCTTTTGTGTTATTTAGTTGGTGTCCCTCTTAATTTATTTCTTTGTTTTTTCTCTCTGTTCCACTGGAAAATGGTAGAAAATACAAACCAGAAGGAAAAGAGGATTGTGCCCTTATTTGACCACCCGCAGCATGATTCAGTTTTCAATTAAAGGAATGCTTTTTATATCCAAGAGCAAGTGGGAAAACCAATGGTTTTTAAGCAGCTTGAGATGAAGGTGGCAGTTTACCTCTGACTCCAGGGATTAAACTTTAAAATATTATCCATTTTAACTGCAATATCTATCAGGTAATTGGGTCATAGCCCTTCTACAGCTTGTACATTGATCTGTTCCACACAGTGGAAATGACATATTTTCAAGTGCATTTAAAACCACTGGCCTGTTGCTGTCACACAATGCGTGCTCATGCTGCAGAGGAAAAACCCCTAAAATTTGTATTTTGTGTGAAATTCAAGTATTTATGTGAAGGAGTATGGGTTAATTCCCATGTGCATGGGACGAAACATGATAAAATTATTTTATCAACACTTTGTTGCAAGAGGTAAAGGAGGAGTGTTAGAAGCACCAAGCTTCTTCTTACCCCAAAACAAGGCAGGTGTTTCACTGGGCACCACAGGGTAAGGTTTTCCTCTCTGCCTTTCTTCTGTTTTGTTCCAGAAGCAGATTCTGCAGCATATCTATTTCCCAGGGGAGGGATATGACTCCAAGTGTGCGGCATTATTAGAGATGGGCACATGCAAACACTCTCAGAGGAGTGCCACAGGAAATTCACAGGGCCAAGAGCTCCATGCTCAGCCCATTCAGGTGGAGCTCATAAGGTCAGACTGACCATGCGTGCTCATGCTGCAGAGGAAAAACCCCTAAAATTTGTATTTTGTGTGAAATTCAAGTATTTATGTGAAGGAGTATGGGTTAATTCCCATGTGCATGGGACGAAACATGATAAAATTATTTTATCAACACTTTGTTGCAAGAGGTAAAGGAGGAGTGTTAGAAGCACCAAGCTTCTTCTTACCCCAAAACAAGGCAGGTGTTTCACTGGGCACCACAGGGTAAGGTTTTCCTCTCTGCCTTGCCTCTGTCTTGTTCCAGAAGCAGATTCTGCAACATATCTATTTCCCAGGGGAGGGATATGACTCCAAGTGTGCGGCATTATTAGAGATGGGCACATGCAAACACTCTCAGAGGAGTGCCACAGGAAATTCACAGGGCCAAGAGCTCCATGCTCAGCCCATTCAGGTGGAGCTCATAAGCTCAGACTGACCTGAGTGAGATGTGCAGTTATTTTGGAGATCTGCACTATGAAAAACTGTGAAAACCTGCTGCCTCCCTTGTTTTTTGGTTTTTTTTTGTTTGTTTGTTTTTGTTTGTTTTGGTTTTTGCTTTGGTTTTTGGTTTTTGTTTTGTTTTTTTGTTTGTTTTTTTTTTTCCCCCGTGATATCACTGTAAATTGTCACTGGAAGTTCATTTACAGCATGTCTACCTGCTCCTGTGAAAGACAAAGTCTTTTCTAAACAAGGATGAAAATAGGGAATGGAGTCTCCTCCAACTCAGTGAGTTGCAGCAGCTCCAAAACCTAAAGAAAATTGTGTGCGTCTCTCCTGTGTGGGAGGCAGGGGATGTTGGTCTGTCCTGTTCTCAAAGCAGACTCTGTTTCCATTCCATAGACCCCTGCTTTGATGTACTCCAGGATCTGACCCTGATTGGCTTTTTTATTCTCTCTCTCTTTTTTTTTTCTATTTTTCTTTTTTAAATTTTTTTTCTGCTTTAATTAATGCATTCAAACATATTTCTACATAAATTCCCTCAGAAACACATTCAAGGTGTAGCTGTTTATTTCTGTGGGTCACTGTGACTAGGAAAGTGACTTCCATATCTCTCCCTTGATTAAACACAGACAGTTTTGGCTTGAATGCACTGAAAGCACAGAAAAATACAATGAAATATGGAATGTTTTTAGGAAAAGAATTGTATAATTTCTAAATTATAAATTTTTCATTTTTTCATGTGTATGCTAGAAAACAAAGAAAGAGTGAGGATTGCCCAAATTTTTAATTTGAAGTTTTGAAAGGACTATCACAAATGCTCTCTATGAGATAGTGGACATCTTTTCCTACACAAATTTTCTCATGCCTTCAATAAAAAAAGCGTCTGTGGATGTTCATGAGCTTCCCTTCTCTGGAAAGCTATTCCAATATTTGTTTCAATAATGTTTGATTGCTTTTTTCCCCCCCTTAAATTGTGTTTTCACTGTCTATTTATTCATCACTTCCATGTTTTTAACAATCTCACATGAAGATAAATTCTCACAAATATGTCATTGCCTCTTAAATATTGAGATTTAAGAGGCTGTGACTGCTTGGACAGACCTGTGACATTCCTAGTGCTCCTACATTCACCTGGGCCCACGCAACATCACAAAAGTTAAATTTCAATAAAGTGACAATTCCAAGAAAAAGAGCAAGCTCTGTAGATGTGTACATGTAAAAATTTTTTTACATTTTTTTTAAGAATCTTTTTTTTTAATTGCATGAACATCCTTCTGTGATATTCTTTGGGTTTTGGAATGGGATTTCTCACGGGATAACTTCTTCAAAGCTCTGTGTGAGGCAGTGCCAGGACTGTAGGAGCCAGGAGGAGACTCTGTCCCTATTTTCACCTGTATTTAGAAAAGATTTTGTCTTTCACAGGAGCAGCCAGACATGCCATAAGTGAACTTCCAATGATTTACAGTGATAACACTGAACACTTCATATTATTATAATAGAATAGTTTGTGTAAACATGATTAAGTGATCCTATATCATGTGTTGTCACTGATTAGCATATTGGATTACTGTAAAATTTTGCTGGTTTTTTTGCAGCAAAATTGAAGAATTGATTGAATAATCCAATAAATAATTGTTGATTATTTAAAAAGATGCTAACACGTAAGGATAACTGCAGAGCTGTGCTTCCTTCACAGCCATTCCATGATTGTACCCCAATACCTCATTCAGTAAAAGCCTTGTGGTTCTTGTTTCACCAATAATTTAATATTTTTTATTGTGTCTCAGGAAGACATATCCCTAGAAATAATCCATACTGGAAGACTTGAGTGTACCTTGCATCACAATAAAACAGGATTTTTATTAAAAAACCCCAAACCCTCTTTTAAAAACCAGCACATGGGATGGTTTTTGCCACTCTGCTGTGACACAGAGAGCCGTGGCCCCTGCTTGCACAGGTTGCTCCTCTCCACACCAAGAATGTGTCAGAGGGATTTGGCTTTCCCACCAGTGGGTGAAGCTCTTAGTCACCAACCCAAACAAAAGGGGAAGGCAGCTCTCTGACGTTTCTGAGCAGAAAAACAGAGGGGTTGACCTGTGGGTTGGAGGTAAATCCTTCTGCCAAGTTTTTAATTTTGTTCAGATTCCGCGCCTTGGTTTGCTGTCGGTGCCTCTCTGGCCCACTCTTTAAGGAGAGATAGTGTGCACAATTATGCCCAGATGAATTAAACCAGCACAAGGATGAGCACTCCACGGGATTAGCCTTGGGAAAGAATGACTAAAGCCTGGCTTTGCTCCAAGAGCTTAAAGTGCTCCCACTGCCTCGGAGATGCTGGCTCGTACCTGCTACATGCCTGCAGCACAGGCTGCCTAACTCTCTGTTTCTGAGCTGCCAAATGCCACACAGTGGGCATTTAACCCATTGTGGATTAAATGAAGACTTTGCAGGATCTGTCAGAAATGGTAATTTTCGTATAATACACTGAGTATGTACACACACAGAAGGGAGGGACTGGGGTGTTAGGAATGCTTCAGCTAGCCTGTGTAGAGGGACCAGCACCTTAGTCAGGCAGGGCTGGGGGATGCCAGAGTGGCCTGGAGGGCATTTTGTGTCTAACCTCACTAATTTGTTCTGTGGCCTCTCCAAAATCAGGAGATGCCACGTGGGTACTTACTGTGACAGCACCAACACACCTGGTAAGAATTCAGACACCCAGTAGCAGAATTCATCAACAGACACCCAGTAGCAGAATTCAACTGAAATCACTGATGTGTTCAGAATTCTTTCTTGTAAAACCAGTTGCATCTGTCCCTTTTTCTCCAAGCAAATTCTAAGTCAAAGAGCCACATCCACGAACTCCTTTTCCTTCCCTCCTGCTCTTAAAATCACCTTCCACACAGATTGCTGCACTCGGGGCATGCTTGTGTTCCTTTCCATGCAAAGTTTAATCCCCTTTTTGACTGTGATCAAGAGCTGTCATCAAAGTGATCTCTCCTTCTCTCATGTTGGATTCAGGGTTGTGTTCACTGCTCTCAATTTGGGCTCAGACAGTGATGTACCAGAGAAAGCTTTGCCAAGTGAGAAATCCAGCTTGTGTGGTCAGGGCTGTCAACTGAGAGAGCAGCAGCAGCCTTCATTTAGGCTGTGGAAGAACTGCCCTTGCATGCTTTTCTCCATGGTGGTAGTCTGGAGAAAGGAAAAAACCTTAAGCCAAAGGGTGGATAAATCAGGTTTTCACAGCTGAAAAGAAATTTGAGGTCCTTTGGAGGGAGAATGCAGGTAGGCTTAAGAGGAATGAAAAATGTAAACATGAACACAAAAGACAGCAGAGAAAAAAAAAAATTATAGCTCAGGACTAAATTTAAGAAAAGAAAAAAAAAAGTTTCCACACAGGACGTAGAAACTTGCCACAGAAACTATCTTCAGGTATCCTCATCTCAGGATATCTAAACTCAAAAAGAGACAATAAACAGGAAACGGGAACAACAAAAAAAATCTGTAAATGTTGTGTCAGTTTACCTGATCTCATATTTCTTGTATTGGTGAAATATGCAATCATATTGAGAAACTTTTTAAAGCCATGCATCTTGACAAATTTGTTCTGTGTTACACAGTAAACTCACAAAGCAGGAGCTCCAGGGCTTATGGCACTGCTGCTGGCCTGGAGCAAGGAGATTGTGCATCTCATGAAGAAGGGATTTTGAAGATGGGATTTCCTGGAAAAAGCAGGCTGGAGTGGCAGGAAGGAGAGAAAATGGTGTCTTATGGCGTTTTATGTTTTTCTTTTTTTAAAAATTTAATTTGTTTTTCCATCATATATGCTGTGCCCATGCTGAGGCTGTGACTGTGGCACCTGATCTGAAGAGCTGACCTTTATTTTGGAGGGCATCAGCAAGGACAGACCCCCCTCATCCAGAGGGAATTGCAGAAATCCCAGAGCTGTAAAAGTCTCCATGCAGGGTCCAGTGGCAGAAGTGGGGCTGGGATTTTTCTCACTGAGAAGAAATGCATGATATCTTGCCACAGTGCCTTGCAAGACTTTGCTCTCTCTCTCTGTATCACTCTAAAAGGGCTTATGATTAAAGAAGAAAACATAAACACTGCTTTTAACCTCTTCTCTAATATCCTGTACATCCTACCCTATATATAAATATCTGTTAATAAATGCCTGTTCTTTTCATCTCATCATTTACTCTGAGACTGGGTTTTACCACCTGAAAAAAAACCCCAAGCTGCCACATTCCATTTAGAACTCACAACTAAAGAACAGATTTAATCCATGAGGAAAATAATTTAAATACACATTTAAAAACTGACTTTAAAAGGCAGCCCCTGTTCCAGTCCAGGAATTTTTCACATGGCTGCTGGTTCAGCACACAAAGAATAGGATCTTCCCATGTCTGTCTCTCAGGAGTATTGGGGAAGAACAAGACCCAGGGGAATGTAGGAGCACTAGGAATGTCACAGGTCTGTCCAAGCAGTCACAGCCTCTTAAATCTCAATATTTAAGAGGCAATGACATATTTGTGAGAATTTATCTTCATGTGAGATTGTTAAAAACATGGAAGTGATGAATAAATAGGCAGTGAAAACACAATTTGGTCAATCCTTACACCCTTCCCCATCCAGAGCAGGGACTTCCATGGAAACCTGAGCTGCAGCTTCACCTCATAGAGGCTGAAAGGTGAATTTGATGACCTGCCACAGTTCTTGAGCTCTGTGGCCTTTTAAGCTTACTCTAAACCCATAACTCTGGAGTGTTCAAGTCTGCTCCTCACCTCCCAGCCCATTCTTCCACTTCTTCCATTCCCCCAAAAATGTAGAAGGCAATGAATCACTTTCAGGATTAGCTGTGAAAACCAAGTTTTAGCAGGAAGCTCATTGCCCATCCTCAAGCCCCTCACTTCCATAGCTTCCTGAATTTTTTAAAAGCATTTATTCTTCAAACAGAGCACACACCAGATAAATAAGGGCAGGAATTCTCCCACTTGCTTTCAGCACGATGTTCTGGAGTGACAGACTCACCCTTCTGACACCTGGGGCAGCTGCAAGCCAAGATTGTGCCAAGGAAAAAAGGGGTAAAAGAGAGACAAAGAGTTGTAGGAGGCAAAGCCACATCCCAGACAGGGGAACTTCCCCATGCCTTTACAGTCCCCATGAATTAGCATGTTTCCACTCTCCCTTCCCCTCCCTGGCTGAACTCAAGCACCTTGGAGCCTGATATTGTCTCGTTTGTCACAGGTGATGAAAACTCATTAAATTTGGGTTGAAATCCTGACTTTATCACAGATTTTTTTTTTTCTGCTATGACCTTGGGCATGTCTTGTAATTTTCACTTTTATCATGAAGTTCTCAGGATGCATTCATGCAGTTTTGCACAGATTCTTTGTCCCTGATTTTAGGGTGTACATTAAAATACACTGCCACAAAACTGACAACTGCACTCTGCTTTATTTCCTAACTTACTAATTTTCCAGATTTCTTTCCTCTGAGACTCACAGCATGAAGATTTGGGTAGAAAACAACCATCTGTCAAACAGGAATAAATTAGTCCAGCAATCTGACCTGCTTCACAACATCACCAACAAGAAAAGTTTGCAGTTACACTGGAGTTTTGTTTAGAACAAACTCTCATATTAAACACCTGATTTTATACATTAAGAAAATTAGATTTTTGTCCAGAAGAGGGCATTTGACTTCAAGACTTGGGCTCATGGCTGTGGGCTCCTCAAAATAATTAAAAGCCAACAAACAAACAAACAAACAAACCCATTCTACATTACTAAAAATTCATACCATTAGTGGTTCCTACTGTGCTGTAACAAATTTAACAAGTTTAAACCTTTAGTCAGAGCTCCCCATGAAGCCAGCAGAGGTTGAGAATGTGACAATGAAATGAAGAGTTATTTATTCATCCTTCCCTGAATTATCCACTTCCTACATTCTAGCACCAAGATAAGCAGGAGCTTCACTCAGATATCATTCAAGGAAAAGAACCACCTACAAATTATCTTTTTTTTGTCCCAAGGTACGGGGAGTTACTTGATGTCTGAGCTGGTGCAGTTACTCCTTTTTACTTTTTTGTTAAAATCTTTGAAGTTTTGAGCACACAGGGGTTTAATGTAATATTAAAGCATAAATTATGGGATAGTCACACCCTTGTAGTGGTCTCTTATCCTTCTAAATCCTTACAGCAATTAATAACAAGCACAAGCTGTGTGGATGTGGCATTCCACAGTGCTGACAGTGAGCAGAGGAAAAGCACACTCACTGAGAATTGTGGACTTTTGAGTCTTAATTTAAAGCAATGGGAGGTACCAAACAGGGGGAATACTCCTCTGTAGCTGAAAGGGTCAAGAGTGTGGGTAAAATGCAGATTTGGTTGAAATAACAAATCCAGAGAAATTCTGGAGCTGCCAAAAGTTTATGTTTCATGATGTCACACCAACTTTCCTGTTCTGCACCTTCCTTGAAGACACTGAAATTCTCAGCTTTGTTATTTTTTAAGGAAAAAAAAATCTTTCCCTGGTTTTCAATGCCAATAAGTATATCAGCATTACAAGAAAATTGGAACTTGGTTTGGTTCCTATTGATGCAAACAAAACACAAAAATATTTTTGATCCTCTCCAAAAGTTTTAACATTCTCTTTGCTCAACTTGTATGAACTGGAAATGTCCCAGATAAAATTGGTAAAACCAAATAAATCTGCTCCCACTTCCCTCAGCTATGTATTTTCAATTTAAAGTTTTTACAAATACTTACGGCTCAATTGTCCTTGACCTCAGCAAAAACTTCAGTTTTATGCCACTGCCAGAAGAAATTCCAGCCTTGAATATGTCAGGATGTCCTGCATGGTTAAAACAGAGTCAGGTCAGCTGCAGCTCAGGCAGTGACAGCAAAAAGTAGATTAAGCCAAAAGCAGACCCAGGAGAGCAAAAGGGGGAATACGAAGGTGTTGGTAACACAAGAGTTTAGGGTCAGGTTTCTAGCAAAAATTTGTTTCCCAAATGGGTTTGGGACAAACTGGGTTACCTTTCCAGGTGATCTCTGAAGCAGAGGAAAAAAGTTGCGATTTCAGCATTTTGTGACAGATCCATATTTTTCTCTTGAGGTTGCTACAGATACTCACATGTGCCTGTGAATAACAGGAATTAAATGTTAGACACATGTTAGCATTGGGAAAACCAGAACAGCAGTGAATGCTCCAGCCCATTAAGGAGACCAGCACTCTGGTTTCATTCAGTGTGACACAGAGAATTCCCTGACACCGTGGAGCAGCTTTGCCAAGTGCAGCTGAGTGGGTGGAACTGGCAGCTGAAACAGCTGGGCCTGAAGCACCACAGGCAGTTTTGCAAATAAGGAAACCCAATCACATGAGATGATAATGATGGTGATAATGATGATGATGGCAGGACACTTTAAGCACTCCATCAATGTCGAATTTCCAGCTGGAGCTGGCGTGCCTTCCCCAGGAGAAAAAACAAAACAAAACAAAACCAAACCAAAAACAAACAAAAAAAACCCACCTGCTCAGTCACCCCTGGCCAGAGAATGAGGTGGAGTCACCTGGAGAAACCTCTGTGGTTTCCCTCCTAAAAGGAGCCAAAGTCCATTCCTGCAGTGTCTTGCTCCTGGCCCAGGCTCCACTACAGCAGCTCTTCCCCCAGGAAAATGAGCAGCACAAGCATCTGGGAATTTGTGGTGCCTCTTGAAATAACAGGGAAGTCAGCTTATTAGCAGATAAAGTAATGGGCTGGTTAGTCAGGACAAGCAGTATTTAGGGAGTGCTTTTTTTTTAATAATTGTGGGCAAACAGATTCCCCTTGCACACCACAGCACTGCTTCAGCCCTTGGCCATCACTTTCATTATCACGTATTTAATTATCAAGTATTTCACTTTTTAATTTGTGGGTGTCGTGTGGAAACTCCAGCACAGAGCAGCACCAGAGGTATCAGCTACACCTTCACATCCCTCACTGATTTTGATTTCACAGCAGTGCTGCACCTGTCTGATGGCAATCACATAAAAGCCCAAACACATCACATAAAATAATAGTATAAAGCAACTTCTGTCCTACAATTTTCTGTTATTTACTACACTATGGAATAACTAGAAAAAAAACCCCAAAAACAAGCAAACCAGAGACGAGGCTAGTAAAAAAAAAGTGAAAAATCTCTCATAGAAGCAGTGATATATGGCTGTTTGAAACTTTGAAGGAAGTGATAAAGCACAATGGACATGATGGACATGTCCAAAATCATGAGGGAGAAGGAAAAAGATGTCATCATAGTGGGATAATATTTTTTCTGTGTACTTCTTAAAGATTCCTGGATGTTAGACAAATATACTGAGAAATAAGAAAATATTTTGTTGATTTTGATTTCTAAGATTTTGGGCTTAATATACACTAGTAAAATTTTGGGTCAAGAACTTCTGATAGCTCCCTTTGATAAACTGAAGGAGGCTGACCATGCAGTATAAATGGCCAGGGACATACCTATTTTTTCTTTCTTTAGTTGCATACATTGTGAGAAATATAAAGGAGGCAGAAAGCTCAGTGCAGGAAGAGTAGCCCAGGATGCTGAAAGAGGTGAAAATGGGCTAGGAGGCAGCAGAGAAAATGTTGTATCATGGAGTTTTAGTCAATCTTCCCATTTTTTCCCCTTTTCTTATGAAAAACAAAAGTACAAGGAAAAAAGATTGTCCTTCCTGCACAGATTTCATGTGTTTTTGTTTCTCACACCCTCTAAAGAAGCTCCCCATGGGCTGTGTAAGCCAGTCTGAGGGGTTCCCCACTCTCAGGTCTGCAGGAGAAAATGTCCTCTGGAATGTCTGAACACTGAGGAGATGAGGTTGTACTCCCTGACCACCACAGCCCCTCGACCTCCAGCGCTGAGGAGAGACCCTCTGCATCCCCAGAGTGAGTTGAGGGACTGAAAACAACAGATGGATATGCTAAAAATGTAATATTATGCTTTGTAAGACCTCTCAGCTGCTTTCCAGGTGGTGTCCTCCTGGTATCTTGCAGAGATCACCACTCTCTTCCCACTGGGTCCTTTTTATTTTGCATGTGACAGGCTGGGTGTTTACAGAACACAGCACACCAAGCCAATTTCTCTGTGTCTGTAAGTGTTATTAGCAGCCATTAAAGGCCTCTCAAAAGCCACAAGTGGTTCAGAGTAACCTCTTCAGTGAAGAAGGTTGCTGCCTCTCACTCCAGAGTCAATTTTTTTAAGCAATATTTTTCAGCTGAAGGTGTCTCTCAAGCTGCCAGCAAGGCAGGACTGAAGTATCCAGGTGGAGCCTCAGCCAAAATACAAGTTTCTTTGAAGTTTAAGCTGTCAACAGTTGTTCTCCATGTTTTTTTCCCCCAGGAAAAGTCTTGGGTACATGACTGGGACCAAAGAGCTGCTGGAAGTGCAGTGGGTGGAGGTGTTGCACTCTTTATTTCCAGTGAGGCTCTCAGCATCCCCCTCAGCAGACATGAGGGGTGAAATGTGAGACTGGTGCACAGACACCATCCAGGCTGGTCCTCAAAGAAGGAAGGAGCAGGAGGAATAAATAAAGTAAAATTCCACAAATGTTTTTGAGTGGCAGATGTGCCCAGCTCAAAATATCTCCCACTGTAGTCACTGAATTCAGAAAAAAAAAACCCAAAACCAAACAACAAGCCAAAACCAACCTAGGTCACTGAATTCAGAAAAAAAAAACCCCAAAACCAAACAACAAACCAAAACCAACCTAAAACAACAACAACAGCAAAACACTTTAAAGAAAAATGTCAACAAAACCAATAACAACAACAACAATCCATATCCAGTCTATTTTACATACTTTAATTAAAATATAGTACTTTTAGAGCTTGGCCATGTCTGTCTGTGATGGAGCTAAACAAGCATTGATGTCCTTTTGCAAATAATTAAACTGAGCTCTGTAAATGTAAATGGTCAAGGGGAGTTTTTAAGCTGTAAATAATTATTTCCAAAACACACAGTCATTTTCAGCTTTCCTTAATATGTTTGAGTCCACTAACAGCTCATTTTTATTCCTTCCTTCAACATTTGGGCTTTGCTTAGACAGAATATTTATGTGTGTAAATAAGTGTATTAATTCTTAATATTTAACAGGTGTTCTGACAAGTTACTGCCCAATGAAGGCAGCATACCTTCTAGTATAATCCATTTAACATAGAGTTGTTGCATAGGCCTTTCCAAAACTGGATGCACAGTTGTTTTAAATAGAGGCATAAATGATTAATTTGGTGTTTTTCACTTTCTGCTGCTAAACCAAGACATCTAAAACACAAGAGTTCATGGCTGAGAATTTTCTCTGGGCAGAAAACTCTAGATATAATGGGCAAAAACACTTGCTGTTGTCAAGTCAGTCTGCAGAGTCACAAGGATGCTTCATAAAAAATAAGATAAATACCAAATATATAACGTGGCACATTAGTTTTTTGCCCAAAATTACTTTAGGGTTTGAAGAGGGAAAAGATTCCAGGAATTTTTTCAAATTCCTTCATGAGCTGGAGGGACGGGGTAGGGACATCAACACCCTGTAAACAAGGGTTGTTATTGTTTATAAATGGACTACAAGATTCTGGGAGCTGACACAAGATTCAGTCCCTGTGTCTGCAAATATATCTGCAGAAGTTAGTGAAAACTGAATGGGTTGACAACAGTCCTGAAAAAGGTTTTCTTTTTCTTCCTCTTGCTGCAGCTGCAAAATTTGTCCAATTTTGATATCAGCTGTGATTTTAGCCCACCCCTTTATCACCTAGAAGTTTTACAGTAGAATACACTTCAATTACAAAACAAACTAACCAGACTATTGTTTTTTAATCCTCAAATATAACAAAGCCAGTAGTTTAAGCTCCTCAGAGAGGACTGAGATGCAGGAAAACTTGGCAAGAGTTTTTTCTAACACAAGTTCGAGAATCCCAGCATTCTTTCTATCTTCATTTATAAAATGAAGTAATTGCCATTTATAAAATGAAGTAAAGAAATTATATGCTGAATTTTGTAACCCACACACCTCTGCCTTCCTCCATGGCCACTAAGTGTGCACAAAAAGATGAATATACATATGGAAAAAGAAGGTTCCCCATTCTCAGATTGCTTGTGATGATCCAGCATACACTTCTCTAGATTTTTCAGTTTAGAAAAATCCTGAGAGCTTTCAGATGCCTGTCAGAGTTTACTCTCACTACAAACAACAGAAGTTTCCACCCAGTAATATGTGCCTTGTTTAACTATCATTTTGGCGTCAGATCTCTAAGATCCAACCCATAGAAATTTAAGACAACGATGATTTACCCCAGCTGAAGTTCTGGCTTGCTTTAATTTTTTTTTGTTCTAAGCCATTTGTTGACTTTGCACACACTCACAAGAAAAGTTAAAACCCTGGCACATCCAGTATTCATGGAAAATGCAGAGATTCTTTTATTTGACAGTGCTGAAATTTCAGAAAAAAATAATAATCACTTTTCTCCTTACAGTCTCTCCAGGAAACAACACATGCAGGACACTTTATAAATGATAGAGCATTTTTAGGTAATGCTGTTGTACAATTTGACTAAATATCAGAAATATTTTTGATCTCACACAGTCTCCCTTGGGCACTTGGAGTCAAAGAAATACGTGATGGTTTGTTTGGGATTTTTTCTTGTTTTTTGCCTTTCTTTCTTTCTTTTTCCTTTTCTCTTCAGTTGATGGAATTTTTCCCTTGTCCTTTTCCAAGGCACAGAGTGAGGCTTCTCTTAAACATTCCATGTTCAGAAGGGAGTGAAAACTGAAAGCAGCAGTTTGAGGCAATTTTGTAGAAAAGTTTCTGGCCATGTCAGAGGCATTAAGGTCTCATATCCAGTAGGAATGCACCACATGAATAAAGGAAAAAAAAAAACCACACAACAAAAAAACTCACAGAAGGGCAAAAACATATGAATCAATAGCAGCTAATTTATGATGAATTTAAATTCCCACCCAAAAACTTAATTTAAATTCGGATCCCAGTTTTATCAGGGCTGTTTAGACACATGGTGGAAGAAACATGCCTTGATTTAACCCAGCAGTGTCAGAGAGAAGAACCACACTCAGTTTGGCACAGCTGATGCAAACTTTAGATCCCTCATGGGCACCAAAAATGCATCATTTGAAAACCCCCCAGTCTTTTGTCTTCAAAGGTGGGCAAGTTCTGTTTCCCTGATCTAGTCACTGGGGTAGAATTGCAACAAAAATTGTCAAGGGGGCACAAATCTTTCCCACCAGGTGACTTTCCCTGAGTGTTTTTCAGTACTGTGTTATGTTCCTGCCTTTTCTTTTTAGGAAGAGAGAAGACCTCCACAGAGAAATGTACTTCTACCAGTTCAATCAGCATAAAAAGATTTACCTGAGCACTTTGTTCTGCTACTAAAATACATAAAACTCCACCCCATTATTTTTATTTTTTTTTTTTTTTACATGGCAGAACTTAGCACAGTTTAGAAAAAAAGATATTCAGCTCTTTTTCTACTGCACGATTTTGTCCTGAACGTTCATATTCATTCTTGATGTTTTCCAATTCTTAACAGCTCTAGAAAGAGCAACACCACTAGCTGCTAAAATTAAGCTCATGCTTAAATATTTGGATGCCACCACCATACATTTTTCACATTATGATTTTAGACAGTGAACACGGGGGTCAGTGAAGGTGCAGCCAATGAAGAATTGAGGTGAAAAGGGGGGAAATAAACACAGTGGGAATTAATGTAGCAGAGCTGAATACAGAAGCATTGCCCCTGCCAGTGTGCACATCTCCTGATGGTTGGGTGAGCTGTATATGAATATGCAGCTTTCTGCCACTAATAATTTTGAGGCAGAAATAATAAATAATTTTGAATAAAATGCCTTGCACTCTATGTCAAACCAACAAGACCTGAATCCCCAGTCAGGCAATACCAAGCAACAGGTTTTGGCAGTGTTGTTATTCCTGTGCTTTGAGTGTCCTTGAGACCACTGAGTGTGAGGTGATATTAAAAACTTCAACCAGAATATTAAGGCCTGATTTCTGCCAAAATAAATTAACCTGTGATACACATTGTCTGATCCAGAGGCTTGTCCTACCTTTTATCAGTGAATAATAAATCTTGGCAGTTTGGTCCCCATGTAAATATCAGTTTTATTTGCCCAGTTCCCTGCAGAGACAGCTGATGGCACACCCAATTCCTAAAAAATGGCAGAAGGGAATTCACTGCTTCTGCTTTTTTTTTTTTTTTTTTTTTTTTTAATTTAATAGCCCCTGAGCATGGAACAGGAGTTCAGATGGACAAGAAAACTGCAAATCCCACACAGAAATTGTGTTCTGCTGTGCTCAGGGCAGGTATGGAATGTGCAGGGTGTGTGCTGGTGCTCTGACAGCTGCATCTATTTTTAATGAAGGCAAGATGTAAATTATGGAGCCAGCAAGGTGCGTGTGAAACAAAAATGCATCTAATTATAAATTTGTCCTTCTCTTAACCTGTTATTTAGATAAATCTGATGAAACCACGCTGAGTGCTTTCCCTACTTTCTCCCATCCTAATTTAGTCTTTGAACAGGAAGGCACGTTGGTAACTCAGTTAATTGAGTTGGACATCATGTTTACTTGTTCAGTTAAAAGCACAAGAGCTTAAATTGTGCTCCTCTCCTCATAAAAGAAAGAAGATCAGTGGAGGAATTAAACTTGACAGCCAGATGACAGGGTGGATGAGAAAGAGCCACAGAGGTTATTTAGGGTCCAGAACTCCAGTGAAAAATCTGATTATTTCATTTTTTTTTTAAATTTAATTGGAGATTTGAAAAATAAACATGAAAATTCTGGAGATGCCCATATTTACAGGCTTCCAAAGACCTGTTGCAGGGGAAGAAAAGTGTCTGTTTTTACCCTGAGGGTGCCTGAGGAATTTCTGAGCAGTCACCTCTTAATCTTTGCAACAGGAGCCTGTGATGCAGGAACTGAGCAAAAAGTTTTCATGCAGCAGAGAAATTACAGGGTTGGTGACACATTTGGGAGCTATGGTGACTCGACACCAGTTAGAATAGGCAGAATTTTCCATATGTAAGTTGTAGTTCAAATTGCCAAAGCAGAGTGGGAGATAAATAACTTACTTTCATTCAAGAGATGCAAATTCACAGACTGAAATAAATTATATAATTATATAAAATCTCCCCAACAAGGCAGTGCCACAGGAATGGAACATCATAAAACCATTCTCTAGATACACAAGCATCTTTACAAAAACTGTCTGTTGTTTCATGGAAGGGATCAGAACCAGAGCAGAGCCAATCAAAAAAGAAAAACACATTAATTAAAATTTTACTTCTATTACTTTGGTCAAAAGAACAAGGAACAAAGTGTCTCCATTCATTGAATTTAAAATTCTTCCTTGGAAAAAAATAAATACTTACAGCACTGAATGGGTACTGTGGAACATTTGGGTTTTGTTGGAACCTCCTATCTGATTTAGCAAGTAAACAAAAACAAATTGACTATAAAGCAGGAGATTTGAACCAACTACTTCAAAAGATTTCACCTTTAAAATGTTAGGAAAATGAAAAGAGAAGCACAAGAAAGTTCTGGCTTGGTGTCATATTGGCTCCTACCTTAATTTGGCCCTCAGTTTTTTCTCTGAGTCTGAAAAAATTGACTAAGTTTGCTGTGCATAGGGAGCTTGGTTTTCTTTTTTTCTTTTCTCAGTTTGTCTTCTAGTTGTCTGAACTTGCCATGTAGCTTAGCATTTCTTAAATTTTTGGTAGCTAAGTGTTTTTAAGTTTCTGGAAATTTGTCTCAAAATGAAAAATATAATTCTCTGTGTCACTCTCAAGAGAGAACTGAAAAAAACCAGAGATAACTTCCTATGGGCAAATGTAGAAATTAGTGTCTTTGGCTAAGAGATTTCTTGAAACCATCAAGATAGTGGTCCAAAATACATTTCTCATTAGCAATAATGTGGTTCACTCAGGAGATCCACACTGAATTTTATCATGGGAAATTGAATGCTGCCTTTCCAAACGAGTTTCGTAAGGAATAAGATGCTTGGATACTCAGTGAATTTGAGTTCTCTCCTGGTTTCATCAAAGCCTTTTGTCTTTCCTGTCTCCCCCAAGTGTTAAACCATGGCCAAGAGTGTGGGGGATTCCTCTGCTGCAAACCAGAAAGGTGACACAGGCTGAGGGGAGTTACCAGCCCTGGGAAGGAAATGGAACCAAGAAATTGGTAAGAACTAACAAAAACCTGTCTTTCAGGTGTCAGTCCTATTCATCTTCATAAAAACACATTTTTTGTCCCGAGTCTCAGGCAAATCTTTCAGCACTGTAAGTCTCCCACATGGACAAGCACCTGTTTAAAATGGTGAATAGAGTTTGGATGGCCTGCAGCACTAAATGTACTGATATTCTGGCCTGGCTTTGCCTTGGTATTTAAAGAAAACAGAAAAATCCCCAAAGAACATTAGGTTAGAAAGAGCAGTCACCCCAAAAGAACTTTGACAAATCAGACGACCCAGTTTTCACATGTTTAAATTTAAAGTCCAACGGGGACATGAGACCTTACATCTCATCAACAGAGGAGCCTTTTTAATCTGGTAGGTCACTCCCACATTTAAAAGCTGCATTACATTTGAATAAGAATTTTCCCATATTTGTGGAAAAAAAGGAATAATCTGCTGTTTAACATTACAAACAGCAAGTGCATTTTACTACAAGGTTTATGAGACTAATTTACAGTCCAGTACTCCCACAGGTGCCACATCACCTTTGTCTGTGAGAGATTATTTATTGTGTGCTCCAGTGGCTTCAGAGAGGTTACTTTGTTTGCTGCCTGCTTTCTAAATGATTTATTTCACTTCACTGTTATTGGTTACTACTACCTTAGCAGAGTTGTCTTAATTTCACTATGCAAATTATCTGTAAATTAATTAATTTGCTGCAATATCCAACTGCAATACTGTTTTCAGCTTCAACTAGTGATTCATTTCCCTTGGTTACAGATCAGTAGATGATGCTGGTTTTGGCTTGAATATCTATTTCATAGCCACTTTATAATACATTTTATTTCCATCCCTGAATGGAAGAGAAGTGACAGCACAGCTTTTCCAAATGTTTCAACCTTAAATAAATAAGCAAAATAAAACAAAAAAAAAACAAACCAAAAACAAACAAACAAAAAGACAACCAAAAAAACAAACCATGAACTCCCCCAAACCTTAGAGCTTCTACAACCATGTTAATTTTTTTTTTTTTTTTGTGCAGTTGTTTCTCATAAAACTGCACTCTGGCCACTATGAAATACTGGACCTGTGAAAGTAGGATTTCTTTATTTCCAGGGGTTTGAAGCCCTTACTATTTTCATGCTGCTCCACAACACTCTGAAATGCACTTTTTTCAATAGGCTGAGGCCCAAAGACATCAAAAACTTCAGGATCACTGTAGTACAGAGCAATTCCAGCTGGAAGGGACCTCAGGAGGTTCTAGACTGTGCTTGGCCAGCTCAGATTGTTCCAGGACCACATGAATTTTGGGGATCCAGCCCAAAGATGAATGACCCACTGCTTCTCCTGGCTCCTGCTCCAGAGTTTGATCACATCCTGGTGAAAAAAGCCGTTCTTTCCATCAAGTCAGAATTCCTGTTTTTGAAACTCGTGCCTTTTGCCCCCTCCCTATTTTTTCTTGAGGTTGGGATTGAAGGCACTTGAGACAGTAGTTTCATGTTTGGATTCAGGTTTTTATTGTTTCTTATCAGTGAAACAGTCTCACAACTATGAGTTTGGCAGCCTTTCATTAGCAGGGCACAAAATGGCCAACTATCTCTTGTAACAAGGTCTTTTAAGGCTAAACTATCCAATTAAAAAAATAGCACCTAGATTATTTTCCCTTTTAACCCAATAACTGATCCCTCTAAGTCCACAATGTGGGCTTTTCTGTCCAATTACAAAATATCACCCAAACCCATGAAGAAGAAGGAAGAAGAAGGTGAAGAAGAAAAGCCAGCCTCCACCCTAAAACTTCCATCTTGCTTCATATTCATTCCTATATTCCAAAACCCCAAACTCTAAGTTTTCCACCCTGTGATATTACACACTTCAAACCAACTCCACACCCACAATCCCAGTGCTATCAATCAATTCTGAAAACCTTCTCCACAGCCTCAGGTCAATGCAGTGTTCTCTTGTGGGTCTGTTCCTTTCAGCACAAAGTTTAAACTTCTCAGCATCCAGAGTTCCAACACTCCCTGCTTTTGCTTCAAAGCTCTGGAACACAGCTAATTTCCTTCACACAGGAATGTGGCCGTGCTCTGGATCCGTGCTGGAAGCAGTGCTGATATCACAGGGATGTGTTGGTTGTGGGAGCTCAGAGTTTGCCCATCCAGGCTTTGCTGCTCCTCAGAAGTCTCAGAATCTCCCAAAAGCCATACAGATAATCTGTGTAATACAGAGAATTTATGGAATAGCAGGAAATTTGATCTGCAGTTATTCTATCACAGGAACAGTGCCACACACATTTTTTTTGAATCTTCAGTGTAAGAGAAACAACTATTGTGGTGTTTGTGAGGGTCCCAGGATGAGGAAAGAGATGAATCTGACTCCATGTTCTCAGAAGGGTGATTTATTATATTATGACATTATATTATTAAAGAATGCTATACTAAAATTATACTAAAAGATGGAGAAAATATACAGACAGAAAGCTAGAAAGAATGAGTAATAAAAACCTGTGACTGACCAGAGAGTCTGACACAGCTGGCTGAGATTGGTCATTAAAAGAAAAAAGAAATCACATGCTGGGTAAACAATCTCCAAATCACATTCCAAACAGCAAAACAGGGAGAAGCTGAAGCTTCTCAGCTTCCCAGGAGAAGAAATCCTGGTGAAGGGATTTTTCAGAAAATGTCATGTTGACAAACTAAGGGTGTGACAAGGAGTTTCAGAACAAACAAAGGGTGGCACGAGGGACCAACATATTTGGTTATCTCCACATCAGTGGATGCTGAAGGTGCTGAAAAATGATACCATGGGTTGAGGGAGAGGTAGGACAGACTTGCAGAAGGCAAATTTGTAGAGTATTACAGAAGATACACAATGCACTTTCAGTCTAGCACTGTCCTCAAGTGAAAACTATTGGAGACCAGAAAAAAATTACAGGAAAATAATTACATAAATTCCTCTAGTAAGATATTTTAGGCCTTTATCAGGAGCAAGCTACTGGGCTGGATGGACTTTGGTTGTGGTTCTGTACAGTCAGCACTTCAGCACTTTATGAGAAGAAGAAATATCCATGATTGAAAATAAGAATGTTTTCATGGCAACAAGTGTGTGAGGACAAAGAGATGTAATTCCTGACAGTGATATGACTTCACCAACATTCAGATTTCAGGGTCTGGAAAAGCCCATGGTCTGAGGTTCATTTACATTATAATTTTATTCCTTCTACATGCTGTTGCTATGTGTTTACATGATGAAAATTTCCTATCTTGGAGCCACAGTAGTGACACATCTCCAGGTAAAGCAAGATTTCCATCATGCTTAATTCATACTTAACTCAGTTTTCCAGTTTTTTAGCCCTGTCACATCCTTTGAATGCCGTCAAATATGAAAACAAAGTTGTTCAACTCCCTGTATGAAGAAACAACCAAGAGCACCACATGTTCAAAGAGGAAACCATCCCAGCCCACTCATTTTGACAAATTGTAGGAACAGAAAGTCTGCAAAAAACAGCAAATAACTGACATCCAGAAACAAGCCTGGTTTAATAACTGATACCTCAGTTACTTCTGCATGGGTGGTAAAAACATTTTCATGTTTTACACATTCTAAAATATTTCAGAGAAGTTACTCCTGGTTACTAAAGACGCAAAAAGTGTGGAAGTGGTACAAATTATACCTTCTATCATTATATTACAGAATAAGACATAAAAGAAGCCATCAGATCTTAAACTAATGGTTATTGCTACCATAAAATCAATGGTGATTCAATTCAAAAGGGTTGACTAAAAAGGACTTAAATATTTATTTTTTATAGTGCCACAAAAAAGACTTTCCCCATCCTCAGTCAGGATAGAAGTGGAACTTTTCCAATTTTTATAAACAACACAAAACTTTTAAATTAAATACAAATAGTGCACTGGCAGAACTTTGATTTAATCACCTAAATTAGTTAAATGACTTAAACTGAATCACCTAAATGCCTTTGATTCAATCACTTAAATGATGCAAGTATGACTACAGTTCTTAGAAAACAGTATTGGTATGTGTCTCCAGAAGATCCAGTCCCATTTTATTTTCCAAGTGAAACAAATTTGAATTGGTGTCCTGCAGATGAGTGCATCCCAGAAAAAAAGTCATGACCTCTTGTTTCCAATTTGATGTATCTGAATCTCGTGCCATTATGTTTTGTTAGGCTGGTGTAACCCTTTTTCCCCCCCAGTTCTAGTCAGACCCAGTACTGAAAAGGAGAGGAACATAAGTTGGAACAACCCATAAAAATTAAAGCCACAGCAAAATTAAATCTGGTGATTTGGAGCCCATTTTAAGCTGGAGAAAAACTATTCAATAGGTTCATGCAGGAATATTCCTGCTGAAACAGGATGAGGCACTGCTTCAAGGGAAGTAAAAAAAAAAAAAACAAACCAACAAACAAACAAAAAGAACCAAAAAAGCAAACAAACAAACAAAAAAAACCGAGCAAAAAACAAATCAGTGGATGTTTTGATGCAATATTATTTATTATTTAGCATAATTTTCTCATCATGTAATTTTTCTCAGTCACCAGCACATGGGCAGCAATATTCTCTACATTAAAAGGGAGTTGAAGAACAGAGCCCCTACAGGTTGTGGACACAAATGTGTTTTCTAGCATAAAAGTCCTGTATTCTCAGTGAATGAGAACACAAAATGAAACACAAAGAATATATATTAAACTTGCTTCAGAATTCAATTCTATGTTCAAAATGATCTTCACCAAAAATGGTTATACATGGGAAAAATCTTTATCACAGCACCTGAAAGACACATTTGTGGATCAGAATTGATTGCTCAATACACTACAGAATTCCATGTGAAAAAATGAAAAATGGCATTTTATTATTAATTTTTTTACTGCTTCCTTTGCCAACCAGGTTAGCCACAGGAAACGGAGGGAAACTCCTCAGTTTCTCCCATTTTCTCCCAGGAGGATGGCTCAGCCAGCTTTAACACCTTTCTCTTGCATAGCTTCCCTCACCTGGGCTGAATCAGAGCATGGGCACACCAATAAAGCAGAGAGCTGTCCCAGTGACCAGCTCCTGAGCTCATTTCCTTCCAACATAACATCATTTTCCTGATGGAACTGAGAACAGAATTTCCTGGGGAGCAAGGCCTGGAGTGGGATATGAAGTGGGAAAGGAGTGCATTCAGCCTGGAACTTTGTTACTGCTTTCCCTTCCTCCTTTAATATCAATTTAGATATTCTCTGGTGCTCCAAAATGAGGCAACTAAATAGTATTGGGCAGTGCCTGACCCTGCATCAGTTTGCTTTGCTTCTGTCCCCATGATCTTGCTGTGCAGGCTGCCCACCCTTTCTGCTGCATCTGTATTTCCCTTTATTTTCTCTTTCACTGCAATCCATTTGTAAGTGATCAGAATCCTAATATTTAAAAAATAAAAGGTACATAGAGCCACTAGGGAATGCATCAGCTGTTGGAAATCAGCCTAATCACAGGAGTTTAATTGAAATCCTCCCAAATTCACCTCTGTGGAGAGTCAGGCTGCCTGAATTTGGGCTAACGACGTTCAGCTGCTGGTGGCCCTGATGCTGATTGTGTAAATCTGGCAGCCCACACAGAACAGCTTTGGTTTCAGTTTTCACCAGTCACCCCATCTGGGTCCCTCTGTTCTTCACACTAACGACTTGCTGGCTTTTTACCAAATCAGAGTTTATTTGCAGCAATCTAATGTAATGTTAATTGCTCACTCATTGGAACCTGGTTGGCATTTTCCCCCACTTGTGGGGGTTTGGCAAGGCAGGTTCCATCCATCCTCAGCTGCCCGTGCCAGCTGCAATTCCTATCAGCCAATTCCCACCCAGCCTGCATTCCTGCTTTTCTTTGCTCTCCCCAGCTCTCCCCTTTTTTAATTTAGGCATAATTGTGTGGTTGGGTAAGCTCAGAGGGTGATGTGTTGCCACATCCAAGGACGAGGCAACAAGGGTGGTAGGTTTTCATTTATTGCCTGTAGTGGCATGAGGCAGCAGACTGCACAGAATATCCTGTTGTGGGGGAGGAAAGGGAGAGTTTTGAGACAAAACCTTCACCATTTCAAATGAGAGATCTTGCCAAAAATCCCAGTTTGGGACTGTGTGGGCCCCCACAGCTGGAGGGGTGATGAAGGATCCTGATTTATCAAAAGCTGCCTTAATTACAGCAGAACAAATCTTGCAGGAGGTGTTGCCAGCAAGCATTGCAAAACTTTAATTCCTTTTTGAACACTTTGATTTCTTTGGATGAAAGGCAGTGCGTAGGGATCCTGCTATTAAGCAGAGCTTGCTGATACCTGGCAGAAGTGTGGAGCCCAGAACTGGGACAAAGCCCTGTGTTGGTAAAACTTGATGAGCAGCCTAAAGGTCAGTGGGCAGTGGAGTGATCCCTTGTCCCCAGCACACACAACAGTGGGTGCCCAGTGGCAGCCAAACAACTCATCTGATTTGCCCCAGGTTCTGTGTCAAGGCAGTGAAAGGACCAGCAAGAGCCTTTATCCTAAATATTCCTGAGCCTCTCTGTAACCCCTCAGCAGCTGGAGGTCAGAGGGAAAGGTTTGTTGCTCTGCCTTTGAGTGATTTTATTTAAACCTCCTAAAAAAGAGAAACTTTTGATTTAGGAGAAGACAATCTAAAAATGCAAAATACCAACTCCCAAAGAACTGGCCCATTGTTTTATGAAAAAGAAAACATAGAAGTTAGGTGAGATGAAAATTGCAGGAAGAAGGTCCATGAAATTATTAAGTGGATGTTAGATTAAAAAAAAAAAAGGTAATGTCAGTTTTGAAGCTTTAGACAAGGTAGAAATTTCCCTCAAGGAACCCAGCAGTTGCTTTTTTGAGAATCTTGCCCTTTTCCCTGTCAAAAATCACTCCCTGCTTCTGGAGATGTCCTGTGTGAATTGTGATGCATTCAGGTATCCCCAAGTGATGTTCCTCACTTAGTTAAAGTTCCTCACTTTAACTGAGGCAAAGCTTCCTGCATGTGTGGCTCCATCTAAAGCTTACAAGATGTGATTTTGAACAAAAGACAATAAAAACCAGAAGATAAACACCTTGTGCACATCCCCCTTCAGTCTGAACACTGAAAATTTGACACTTATAAACATTGAGTTGGACTCTCCTGATGGGTCCCTTCCAATCACAGAATATTCTGTGATTCTGTATGAAATGTGGTTGTAACTTTGGGCATCAGTGCTTTTAGAGCAAGCTCCTTTTTCAGACAAGGTGACTTACAGCTCATTAAACCAGAATTTTTTCCATCACTTTACCTACTGTACAGCAGCTTAGCAATTAGTTTACAGTAGTTTATCTTTGTTCTCAGAAAGGAACAATTCTCTTCAAAGTGTTGTTCTTGCCTGTGGCACACGACAGCAAGAAAACAGTACATGTCATAATCTCTGGTAACCATCTGTCTCGTGATAATCCCAAGATATTTTTTGAACAAAAGAGAAGATAAATTGCCATTAGTGTTACACCTTCAAACATCTGGGCTAATTAAATTCACAATGCTTTTGATTTTGAGTGTTAATTTTGATCAGAGAGAGGCCCAGAGAACCGAATGTTTTCCAGGCTTCTAAATTCCCAATATCACCCCATCATTTGCAATTTCTTCATGTCAGAGCTCTCCCTCTCTGTTGGTGTGATATGAAGGGACAGTGCATAAAATGCCCCATAACAGCCTAGAGGAGAATCTGAGCCTATATCCTGCAATGGAATGGGTTGGACTGCAGCTTCAAAGAGAAAATGCTTCCCCTGGAGGAATAAAACAAAATTGGAGTTGGGTGAGCCTCAAAGGAATTGCAAGCTCACAAGCCATTGCTTATGTTTGGGTTTGGAATTGAAATTGAGTCTGGTGGCTCAGATCCTCACCACAGACAGTGAATGGTACCAGCTACAGAGAGAAGAGGCTTGAGGGAAGAAGACTGAAATGGGGAATAAAATTTTTGCAGAAATTAATGTGCATGAGAATATGATTGTAAACCTATTTGCATTTTATTTGCTATTTGTTTTTCTAATGTAACAAAATCTCCCTCTTACCCTTTCATGTGCCCTCTTGAATTATTCATTTTGGCAGTTGCTTTCCCCTTGTCATTCTCACAAGTCTCTTTTCCTTTTTTATTTTTTTTCCCCCTCTCTTAAATTTCACTTTAAACTATTTCCTACTTGGGAGGTCCCACATTTCTGAAGGAAGTGAGGCCTGCCCCAAGTCTTGAGTGTTCTTTCCCTGCTTCCAGTGACAGGCTAGAGAGAACAAAAGCTGAAAATCTTGTTTTCCATCATTGTTACATATTCCCCCAAGGACATTGCCCCAGCAGGGGACAAGTCTGCTGGCAAGAAAATCTGTCTCATTAGTTTGACCCAATGTGGAAAAATTTTGTGGGTGGTGGTGCTCAGTGGAAGATCCAGGTACGAAAATCTGGGATCTTTGTCTCTCTGCACCTGTCTGGGTTAATTTTATGAGACAGTTACTCATCACTACACTGCACACAAATACAAAGTCTCCTGCAATGCTCTTAAAAGAGATTTCCCCCCACCAGTTTCTCACAGTCATTCCTAAATGGGATTACTTTATGAATTTTGGAAAATCAATTTTTTTTTCTCTGCTGACAGAGTGGTAGCAGGGACATCGTGCTACTAAGCAGAATTTTCTCCTGGAGGCCAAGTTGCACCTCACAAAATTCTCCAAGAAAACTGTCAGTTCAAAAAGACCTAACTGGAAGAACATGTCTATCCCATAACTCTTACAAGATCAGTTTGAATAAAATTGATTGAGTTTTTTGTCTTTTTTTTTTCCCCCTAAAATTCAATTACCCATTAGAACAAACACTGAAGTCACAGCAGTGCAAATGACAACAGTATCTTTGAAGGGATAAAACAGCATAAATGGGGCCCAAGTAGTGAGCACATTCAGAGCCTGAGAGTGCCAGCAACAAGGAGATATTTGGACTGGACCGAAGTAGAAGATATGCAACACAAAGCAGCAAAAAAATTAGGTTATGGAGTAAAATTATTGCATCATGTGGAGTAAGGAGACATGAACAGTGAGACCTCATGCCTATGAATCCAACAAACAACTTGCAATCAGATATTGCCTCTGTAGGGCAACTTATTTCCACATTAAAAATGCACAGATTTTGGTAGCCAGCCTTATTTCACTTGCAGTACCCTCACGACAGCACAAAATGCATGTTGCCAAATATGCGGGCACATGGCACAACCACAAATTTATCTCTGGAATACCTGTGACACCTGCAGCAGTGAGAGCCCCCAGCTCTGTTTAGAGAGTTGTTCTGGGCAGGTGAAAATGCTGTGTGTCACCAAGCCAAGCCACTGGGCAGGAGAGCTGTGGCCTCCAGGTCTCAGGGGATTGATTTTCACATCTCTGCAAGCCCCTCCAAAACTCCCTGTCACTGTTTGTGTTGTTACACCTGTGCTTTGTGAAGGCAGCACTGCCAGCAGGGAGTCCGATTCTTCTTTCCTGTGTACATTTACACCTGAAGAAAAGGTGGAAATTCTCCTGGACTCTCGTGAACTTTCCTTTCTATGCTAGGGAACGTAATTACAGCTTTCTCTTACTTTGCATTTTGTAATGAACAGCTTTTTAATCTTGCTCCTCAACAAGCACACCTAAAATACTGCCCAAATTCTCCTTTCTTGGGATTTACATACATTAACTCCTGTTCTGTAACATACTTTGGGTTTCCACTTGCCCTGGTGGATCCCAGATTTTCCACCACCAGCTCATCCCAGCTGCCCCTGCCCTGCCACTCTCATGACACTGCCATGTTCATTTTTGGGCTAAAAGGACTTTTTTTTAATGCTATGAAGAACAAAGAGAGCAGAGAAACCCCTGATAAGCATCATGTCCCTGTGATCAGGGCTCTAGGGCTGAAAAACCTTTGCAGGATGGACAACCCCAGCAACAGCAGGTGATTTCTGTGCACCTTTGGGACAGGGAGCTGGAGATGTCTTGCAGCTTTGTAAACCACTGCAGGGTCAGGAAAAGTGAGGAAGAGTTTAATATATCCCTTAAAAGAGTTGTTAAAGTATTTGTGTTGGGTTGAAATAAGAGCCTGCTTGTTGCAGCACCACTGACAGACAGGATGGCCAAGAACAGAATCTGAGGGGTATGAAAAGGTACAAGGGTGTAAGACTGGGATATTTCCTGTGCTGGGGACACTGCCTGTATGCAAAAGGTACATCTGTCACTCACACAGCTCTCTGAACGTTTTGTAGCACATCTAGGTCATGGTAACTGATTTTGAGCTTCTTATTACAAAGGTCCCATTCCAATCCCCTCTAAATTTATTCAGATTACAAAAAACCAAAAAAACAAAAAACAAAAAAAAACCCCCAAAAATCAAACAAACCCCCCCCCCTAAAATCAGACCAAAACAACAACAAAAAAAACCCCACCAACCAAACAAAAAAAACCCCAAACAAAATAAAAAATAAACCCAAACAAAATACCCCAAAGTTTCATTGTCCTTATGAAAACAAAGCCACCAGGCCAAGATACCCACACAGAGATGAAGCTCATTATCTTCCAGCTTGCCAGGTTTAACATGAGTGGTAAGGGAATTGGGGCAAAATAGTGCAATGTGGAAAACTCCCTCCCCACATTCTTATTTTGTTACCAGCGTGATGAGACAGGAACCACATTTGTAAGCAAAACTGGGAGCAAATCTGCATGCAAGTCACATAAACATTTATTAACTTTTGGGGAGCACCTGTTTCCAGGTTTAAGCTCACTACTGAAGCTCAGCTAGCATACCAGCTTTGGCTAATTAAGGATTTTCAGTTAATTCAGCTTGGGTAAAATTTAAGGTTTAAAGAATAAAGGGAATGCACAATGCAGACTAACCATAATTAAATGCTTCCATGGCTTCAGATGGGATTAATCTTTAATTTGAGCTAGAAAAGCTGAACTAATAGGAGGCTTGTGAACGTGCTCTAAACTTCAGTGCTGTGCTTTTCCTGTTGAACCTCCTTCTGCTTCCAAATGCTTCTCTAAACCCAACACATAAATTCCAACTTGTCCTAAGTCAGGGGGTGAAAGTCAGCCCAAGACATGTGCTGTGTCCTCCTCTCCAGTAAGGTTTTAAAGAAAACCTTAGAAAAGAAGATATTTTTGTGTTTGGAAATTGGAGCCTCATCCGTTCAATTCATGGTTGGAGCATTCCAGCTCAGAGGGAGCACTAAGGGAAATGGAAGAGGAAACTTAAAAACTGGGGAGGAACAGTTTCTTTGTGTGATTTTGTCCTATGGGATTTTATTGCAAGGTGACTTCACTGGGATTTCCCATGCAGTGACCTCTGCCTGTATTTCTCAATTTTTTCTAATCTTCAAAACAAAATTATTCAAAAAATCAGAGTCAATAGAAGTAAGCAAATCATTCCAAAGCTCTGGCAATGCCAGGAGTAGCCTAGGTCTTCTATCTACAACAGTTTCTTCCTTTCTTGTGTAACAACTGCAAGTTTCAAACCCTTTGTCTCCAATATCTCTGAACCCTCCATTTGCCTAATCTAGTTATGAGGAAATGATAGGGAAAACCTTGGTTTTCTTGTAATAAAACCAGAATCTGCCAAAAAAAATCCAACCTTAGGCCTGATGAGCTAAGAACTTAGCTGAGGTAACTCCCTGCTAAGTGGATCTTGTGCTGTCCTAGATAGATTCCCAATATTGCCAAAAAACAAGTTGGGCCAAGCATCTTCCATTGAGTTATTTCACATTTATTTTACAGCATTTCTGTACTGCCATGGCTCTGTTTTCACATTGCTGCAGCTGAATGAACTTCCAGCATTCTAACTTAACCCTAATTTGTCATCCTAAAGGCAAGAACATTGAGTCAGCAGTGAATAACTCATCCAGTGTCCTGGCACAAATTAAGATCTTAATTCTATCTGTGCAGAGAGTGGATTTCCAGAGCACTGCTGAGTACCAGGCTCCTAAAGCAGCAGTTTCAGCTCCTGTGATTTTGTCACAGAATTCTGTGAGTTCTAAACAGGAAAATCTCCACTTCCATTCTGAGGTGGATGTTATTAATGTCTGCAGCTCCATTTTTTAAAATATTTTTTTGCCTTTGTGGATTCCTACAAGTGTTCTGTATGGGGCTTCCTAGGCTAGTCAAGCAATTCTGAGATGAAATTTTGGATTCAGAGGTTTGATAGCTGTGACCTTAGGCTATATGATTTAACACTGCTATTAATTTTTGAAAGGCAGAATTCTTTTGTTTCTTCACAATGGATTATTCCTTCAGCCCTTTTCCATCAGTTTGCTAAGCTGGAAAGAAAGCACTGAAAACCCAAAGAAAATACAAATATTACATCATTACAGCATTAAGTTCCATTAAGTTCTTAATTATGTCATTGTTCTTAAGTTCTTAATTACCTCATGTAATTAAAGTTCTCTTGCTGTTCTCCTGTACTTTTCATCAGTAAATCTCAAAGTACTTTATAAAGGAGTTCAGATCTTTATAGCATAGAACTGACATGTAGCAAAAATAGGTTCAAATTCCATTTTGTCCACTGCAATATTTTTCTATATTTTAAAATTATTTCCCCTGCTGGGAAATTGGGTCTGATCTAATCTTAATTTCTATAAACAAAATATATATAGATCCCCTCAAGAATGAGTGCTAGAATATGCTTCTTGACACTTGTTTCTGTTGAAAATTTAACAAGGTCTATTTATGGCTATGAAGATTTGAGGAAAACAAAGCTGTAAACATTAAATAATCTTCTATAATGAGGCAACAAGTGGTTGCTGTAGCCTGCTTGCTCTTTTGCTTTGCAAATCCTTCCTGCAGTAGATATGTCTGCATCCAGGATTACTGCTGGAGCTGAAATCACTGTATAAAAGTTCACATCTCCTTCTGTGACAAAGCCATAATATATATCTAATTGAAGGAAATGCAAAGCCTGAGATAGAACAGGGGAGAGCATTCCAGTGGTGCCAGTTCCCAGCTGTTCAGGGGCTTTTCCTAGATTTTTTATCCTGGTTGCACCCACTAGCAACCAGCAGGATTTGGTTGCTTTCTCTTCCTTAACCCTCCTGCAGTTCCTGCCAGCAGCAGCTACTGCTCACAACAGGCAAAGGAAAAACCTTTTTTTATTCAGAATTCATCCTTGTTTTTACCCAAACACAGGGAAGTTCACAATGCCATGGACAAAGCTCTATATCAGGACTTCCTGGCAGAGCTAAGAATATTCATTCTTCAGCTGTAAATGTAAATAAATGGTGGACAATTACAAATGAGCTTTTCCCCTTGCTGGAAAGTAAATGCAGAAATTTCTCCACGGCTCTGCGGGAGCATGTGGCTCCTCTCTGAACCTCATGAAAACCTCCACACTGCACTGAAAAAATACAGAACCTGCAGCAGATGTAACTGAAAACTCCCAGAGAACAGCATTTTTGTTTCCTCTCAGATCCTCCACCAAAACTTTGTCATTAATATAGCAGTCTCTTCTGCACAAAATTGAGGGAAAGGGAATTCTGCTGGTTGCCTCATGGAGTTGGTTGCTGTGCCAGAAGACAGCACAAGGATTCCCCCAGCCAGGTTTTTAAAATCAAAGACCTGGCTTGTGTCTCTTCCAGAGCAGTCAAGTTATTGAGAAGTAAGTCCTAAATTTACTTGGACAATCCTAAATTTACAGAAGTAAATCCTAAATTTGCAGAACAACTTGCAAAGATGCAGCACAAAGGGTAACTGAAAGATGCAGTTGTCCGAGAGAGGAAAAACTTTTGATGCAGGAATATGTGAAAATGGTAATAGTTTTGACAAGTTGCTGCAGTTCTTCAGCAAAGCCACTCTTCAGAACCTAATCTTTCTTTGAAAAGTTTTCAATTGTTTGAAAGATATGGACCACGTAAATTTTTCTTTAGATGACCACACAATCAAATATTGACTAGTGCTTCAATTCAAGCCAATAAAAGATTTTTGATCTAATCGCTGTTTCTATTTAAAGCAATATTTCAATCAGAGCTTTGATTTCCATCTCAATAAAAGTAAAAGCCACAAGAAAATGGACTACCATTTTTTGACCTAAAACCAGAAACAATAAAGAGGAGCCCAAAATTAAGTCCTGTCAATTTTCAGTAACTCTTAATTTTATTATTTTCATTTAATGCATTTGCCTGGTTTGATAAGATATTTTGGACAGAGGACTCCATGAATCCATGTTAATATGAATTAACTCTAATTCTCACAATTTTTGGATACTGTTTCCTGCAATGTAATTATTGATTTTAGCACTCATATGTGTCCTGTTGTTTTCCTACTTGAGTGTGATATGTATTCAGATTATATCTTACAGTCAATCATGAATCATAAGTCATAAATATAGACAGTATGTCATAATTCTCTTTAAATTACTCTATATTTAAAAGTCATATAATGGGTCATCCTTTTTTCCTAGAAAGTCAGATAGTCACACCTAGGAAATTGAGAACATACCTTAAGAATATGTGCTGGAACCCAGATCTCAAGTTAAGAATATATGTTAAAAATACATGTATAAGAATATGTGTAAAAAATACATATATTAGGAATAGATGTTAAATTAACATATAAAATTTATAATTTTTAATGCTTCTATCTGTGCACAAAAATGAAATATTCTTTTTACACTGAGACATCTGCAGCTTCTGTGGACACATATTTTCTCACCATTTTGTGAAAATATTGTAACATTAGCAGGATTTTTTTCCAAAAGAACTGATGGCCAAATGGGACACAATTTATCTCTTATAACAGAATTATGTATCTTCTGTTTGTGTAATTTTTCTCCGTGCCAAAATGCTGGGCTCTCCAGTTGACTTATTTTTCTAATAATCAGTACACTTGAATGAAATCCTAAATGCCATGCCAAAAAAATGAAGAGAAGGAAATACATGGGTGATGCAAAAGAAGTAACCATGGTCTGAAAATCTGCAGAAAACTTCAGAAAGCAGTTGTGGCTGACCAAACAGAAAATCACAGAAGAAAAATGAGGATGCATAAATATGTACATTAAAATTACAGGACAATTATTTTGTGTGTCCACGTGGATAATTATGTTATAGTAATAGTGATTTCCATATTTCAGTTGCTCAGGATCAGAAACAGAGCAAAACATTGCCAGTGCCTGATGAGATATAAATATTCTTACATGTTTTTGAAATAAATTTGCAGATAAACCTTCCCCTGATTTTTGTTTTTCCTTGTGTATATTGGGCAAGGATGAGCAAAACACTGGCAGTTAAAAGAGTAAAGACCTAAAATGTGGCACAAGTGATATATTTGTTCCTGCCACCCTGTAATTGAAAAGCATGCTGAAATAATTTGGGGATTTAAACAGAAAAAGTACATGGAAAATCAGTATGCAAAATCCACCCACAGACCATGTGGTGTTACAGCTGGATATATATATATATTTATATATATGTAATGCTAAAATGAACTTTAAAGAATTTCTGGATATATGTGCAGGAAAAAAAAAGGTCTTGCATGGTGAGCAGGATTTGGTATTAAAAAAAAAAACCCAAAACCCCACATGTACTTAAAAAGCCTGAGCAGTCCAAGCTTTAATTCGAAATATGTGCTGTGATGTAAGGGTAACATTAAGGAAACCAGCCCTGGAGTCAGCTAATTGCTTACCTCAGTGCTTTTATTACTGAGCATCAAGATTCCTATTCTGGGATTTGAAAGTGTGTGTTACTCACAGATTTTTTTTGGAAGAGAAGCAATCGACCCCCTCCAGAAAACCCCAAAACTATTTTCTGAAATAAATTTCTAGGCACAAATGTGTATGACTATGTATTTGATTGAAAAATCCTAAAAAATCCAAAAACCACTGACAAAAAGAAAGTACAACCACCCACAAAAATCCTGGTGTAGCCTATTTTATTCTCTGCTGTTCAAGCATAAACAACAGTCAAGTGTAAGGGGAATGATGTATGCCAAATTTTATGTCTGCAATAATATTTCTGCAAATATTTTGTTCTTATTTCCCCCCCACAATGCCTTTATCTGAACCAGAGAAGGCAAACTTCTAATGGTTACTTAATCCAATTTTACTGCTTTTCATGTTTTCCTGTATAAAAATCATTGTTTCTGGTTTCAACAAATTTCTGCTGATTTTACAATCATAACTATTAAATATTGCATTAATTCTCTAAGTGCTTTAAGATGTAGATGCAAACACATGGAATTTGGAAGGCTAAAAACTCAGAGATTATTTAAGGGATAGAAGCTCATCTCATTCTTAACTAACACACTCTAAATCACATTTTGAACATGAGTACAGTTGAAAAGAAGTTGTGAGCCTCTGAAATCAGCCAGTTTTCATTCTTATTTTTTATACAGCACACTGTAACATTCTACAATGGGATATTTTTCTCCCAACTCCAAGAGGACCAAAAAAAATAAGGATTTTGGCAAGTAGCCATCCAGTTGGGGATTGTGCCATTTCATCTGAGTAGGCAATATTTTCCTACTTGTTATGTATACCTTGCAAAAACCTGACAACCATTATGGCACAAGAATTATTTTGTTATTTTAAAAATCAAGAAAAGGTGATATTTCATTGCAAATATGGGCATTTACAAAGATAATCTGAAGCAGCAAATTTTGGAAAATAAATATATAAGCTAGGTGTTCATAAGGAAGAACAAATAAATAAATCAACATCTCTTCAGGTCAAAAAATTCAAAGTCTCGTATTATTTCCACCTTTCTCCTTATCTATCCTTACAGCAGGAGAATATGTCCTAAAATCTTAAATCATGACAATCAAAGCAGGATAATTATTAATTCTTTACTAATAATGGCTCTTTGTTATTAGTGTTATTATTTTGAAAGCTTTTGAACACCTCCAAGACATTAATAATTCTGGGAAGTGTGGGCATTATTACATTGTTGCTACACTCTCACAGGTTGTGTGTTTGTTTTCCAAAAGCTCTGAAAGGATTAAATAATCCACAACTAAAAAAACCCTAAATACAGTTTAATAATATGTATGATTTTGATTTTATTATTTGGTTTGGGGTGTTTTGTTTGTTTTTAATATGTCACGGTGAGTTATAAACTCTGGAAATTTGACCAGCTATAAATTCAGTTGTTATAACTGAATAATTACTGAATTACTGAATAATAACAGAATAAATGAAATTCAGTTTATGGCTAGGAGTGTGACTTGTTAGAGGAACATAAATATGCTCCTCATAAATATTCTTTATAAATAAAGAATAAAGTCACAGTGAACTCTTGCTCCATCACTTGGACCTCAGGTAATCCTCTCAGCTCATGAATGAAGAGACTCTCTGAAGTTTGTTATTCCATGCTGATCCTGAACCCAACCTGCACTTGATACAGATGCACATTTTTTTGGTGCTTTGGCTGTGTCCAACAAAGTCATTTTTCTCCCTGACTTTCCATCAGAGTTGCAGGAGGCCATCTGGCACTGCCTGGCAACGTTGAGCTGTCTCTGTCTGTCATGAAAAGCTCTGGTCGCTCTTACAAGGCTCTTAATTAATTTTTAAAAAAATGAAATATGTGGCAGCAGCCCCTCAACAGTGGCAACTCCACATTAAATAGTAAAATACCTCTTCAATTTCAGACTATGAGACAAGACACCTCAACTCCTGGACCTCACCTTGCAGCTCTCAGACAAAAGTTACACAACACAAGAGAAATGCTTGAGCACTGCTGTGCTTTTATTTTTTCTTTATGAAAGAGCATTCAATTTCTCTCAGTGTTGACTTCTTAAGTTAAAGGAAGTCTCCAGATTTTTCCTGAGTAATTCAGGCCTGAATTGGCCTGATGACTAGTCAAAGTGGACTTCACAACTTCACAACTTTACGACCTTGGAGGTATTTTCTAAACTAAATATTTCTGTGATACAATAGTAATAATAATAATAATAATAATAATAATAATAATAATAATAATAATAATAATGATAATAATAATAACAACAACAACAATAATAATAATACCACCATTACCAATAGAATAATAATATAATGAAGACATTTCCTGTTGAACTTGGGAATAGAACGTAATCTCTCTGCAGGTACCATGCCTACAATACACAGCAGTAAAAAAACCTCTTTTTTTGCTTGCCTGCCCACCCTTATCTGTGCTGCCACCTAGACAGGGCTGCAGAAGATGTGCTGGCTGCCACTCTCACAGGTAGGGTTCTTTCTGCAGCACCTTTGGTCTCTCTGACAGCACCAGAGGGTGTGAGACATTTCAGGCCATCAGCAAGAAAATCCTCAATACAAATCTCAATAATTGAGATTTACCAGGAACTTGTTGCATAAACTATTAGAAATTCGCGTTCAGCATCAGTCCTGAAATCTTGTCAGGATGCAAAAGACACCAGCAGCTAAAGCATGAGCTTTGACCTTCATGCCAGAGTCCCTGCATCAGCCCCAGAGCAGTCTGAGATGCTCTGGGGAAGGGGAAAGCAGCCAAGGAAAGTGGAGGGCAGGATTCTCTTGGCAGGGCTGGGTTTGGCCTCAGAATGCCTGAGGGATGCAGGGGAACATTCTGGGGCCTCCAGTGGAGGTTTTGGTGACTCACCCAGAGCTCAGCACCTTCAGCAGTGCCCGTGTGCTGACTCAGCCCTGACTCAGAGGGCAGCGACGCCTCTCTGAGTCACCCCAAATGTTTCCCTTGGAGTTCCCAAATAGGATGTGCCCCTTGTGTGTGTGTGTGTGCCTATTTCTCCCCTGGGAAATCTGATATCAGACCTCAGCTGGAATGGAACACCTGTTTAGAGGGGGGTATTCCTCAAGTAATCTTGCTCAGTAAAGAATTCCCCCTGGAGAAGCAGCTGGGTTGAGATCTTTCTCTTACACAGAGGAAATGTGTGTGTGACCCTATTACAGGGCTGGTTTATTCTCAACTAAAAGTTTAGAATGAAAAATTTCTTTTCCACAGGAAAGAGAAGAAAAGTCTGTACAGACCCCCAGAAGAAAGATGGTGGAAATACGGTTATTTTGATATTGCCATCCATCTGGATTAATATTTGTGATATCTGATTTGTCAGACTGTTTCCACAGCACTCAAAATATATGATAGAGGTAACCATGATTTTTCTGTCTACACTTACAAACAATTGTAATACAAACAATTTCATTACACTTGAGAGACAATTATTACCTCTCCAAAATCACAGCCTTGCAGATTTTCCATAAATTTAACCTGGCAGTTTTCAAAGATTTATGTGTGCACACAACTAGTGTTGTGTGCACAGAGAGACACACATTCACAATGTAAGTTTACACACATAAAATACATATTTATATATATATAATATGAATAAAGCAGTGAGCATAGTAACAAATTTAGTGTTAATCAAATAAATGATAACATATAGCATTAAAGGAGGCTAAATACATAAATATGAGTATAAAGGTGAGAGAGAATGTTTATAGTTACACATACATGTGTGTGAAGTTCAAAGGAAGAGCAAAGAGCCAAATAATATCACTGGCATGTAATACAAAATACCTAAACTCATTCATTTAGTTATGCCAAAGCAAGAGTTAGTAGTATGTGGAGTTGTAATTGGAAAGGACTAATCCATGAAAGGTAATAACAATTTATAAATAACTTGAAATAGACTTATAAACCTTGCATTATGTAACTTAAGGTTGTACAGGTGACATAGTCAAGGGGAAAAAAAAAACTTCCTAATGTGAAGACTGAAAGAATGTGGAAGTTATTAATTATAAGAATGAAAAAAAGAAGTCCCATGGATGTGTGAAAGACCAAAGCAAGGACCCAGTCCTTCTGCAGGCCTTGAGAACCTGAAGAGGCAAAGGCAACATACATGAAGAAACCCTTGGAACTACACAAAGCTGCCTCGGTTTTCACTCTGACAATTGCAAGTTCTTGGCCCAAGGGTGTTCTGAATCACCCCCAGACATTTTTTTTTTTTAATTCCCATAAATAACCCAGCCAAAGAACAGCAAGTACAAGCTGGGGAGTGGAAGCAGGAACTGGTGATGCCGCTCACATGACAGGGCAGAAAACACCCAAAAATTGGCACCTCCAGTTTTCTCTGTTTAGCAGAGCATCACTCTGGGCTGCTGGGTGAGTTTTTGGCTCCATTATAGCGACAGGGCAGCAACACAACCTGCCTCCTCCACTGCCTTGTGGCTCCAGCCTGGAAGTTTGAGAGCTCCTGCTATTCCCAGCATTGAGCCTGAGGGCCAGTGGAGCAGGAGAGAAGCTGCAAATGAAGCCTTTCCAGTGCAAAAGTGGGAAAGCCAGGGGCAGGAAAGCTTTGCAGGAGACTGGGAAGGGAAGGGCACAAGCCTTGTGCATGGATGGACATGGTGGGAAAGCAGAGGGGTGTGAAGATTCAGTGCTGGCTGCTCCCAGGCACCACCAGCAATCAGTCCAGCATCCCTCGTGGGCCAAAACTGCTTCACTGGAGCACTTCCAGGAGGAATTGGATGCCATAGGAAGTGACTCCGCAGCTCTCTCCCCTCTGAATCAGTGCTGGAGCTGTCAGGCACCTCGCAGCAGGGCCTACCACAGAAGATGTTAAATCATTTGTGGTCAATTAGCAGCCCTGTGCCTTTTCCAGCCTGCAGCTCTGGCCGGGCTCCAGGAGCTGTCATTCCCACACCTAGTGCCTGCCCTAAAGACTTGATGCACTTTCTGTCTCATTTCTCTGTCCTGAAGCCTTCACTGCCCCCGGGGACTCCAGCCACAGATGTAAATGCAAGGGGTGTAGCCATGATTTATGCCAGAAACACAAACCCTGCTGTAAACACAGCTACACCCAGGAGAAATGAAGAGCTGCTCCACAATACAAGCAATTCCACAGCCGTTGTGGTGGGATGGGAGATAGGGATGGATTTCCCTTCCCACATATCCCTGCAATGAACGAGACAGTCCTGAAGTCAGCGCAGCTCCAGCTCCTTGTGGATGGAGAGGAGAGAAGGAATCCCACAGATAAATCACTGTCCCTGAGCACAGGTTTGGAGCCCATCCCAGATCTGATTCAGAAAATGTGAGAGACTTCTGCAGGTTGCTTAACCCCTGAATGCTTTCAGAAGCAGTAAAACATAGCAGGTGGAGGAGTGGAAAAGACAGGTTTTAAAGAAATGTCAGAATTGCATATAGCAGAAAATAGAAATAAAACATTAATCAGTAGATGTTGCAGTAATTATTCACTGTTGCAACATGGTGGTTTCCTTGGATTAGAACAAGATGACATATTTTTAACATTCACCTCTTAATTTTATTTAAGGCATAGCACATGCAGGAGGCAAGAGCTGCACTTAATATTTAAGTTTTCCCATTCATATAAGGGGATGAAACCTTTAAAAACTGTCAGCAATGTATGCACAACCTTGGCTTGAGCAAGGTGTTCTTTCTTGCTAATTCATGAAATGAATTATGAAAGTTCTGAGGCAAATGAAATTTGAAAATGAAAATTCTGTGGTAAACTCAGATTGACATTAAACCCCTTGGGACTGTAATGACTTGGATTCAGTGAATATCCTTGTGCTCAGGATGATAGACAGGAAAAAAACAAAGACAAAAACAAAAACAAAAACAAAAACAAAAAACCCAAAAAACAAACCAAAAAAACCCCAACCCAAAAAACCCCAAACAAACCACACCAAAACACACCCCCCCACCAAAAAAAAAAAAACCCCACTAAAAAAATTAGTGTCTGTGCACCTATCCAAGTAATAGTTTAAAGAGGTACTACCATCTGGAGCTGGAGCATGGCATCACTGTGTCTAAAAGAAAGAGTGGGACAAAATTTGGATGAATTTTTACTTGTTCATTGCCTTCATATGTACAAATATGGTATGAATTTAAAATCAGTATGTGATTTTTATCACTAGACTCAGATGATGCCTTCAAGGTGCTTTAAAATAGTATTTTTTAGTATTTTAAAACAGTATTTTAAAATATTTAAATAGTATTTTGAAATATTTCTAAATGAAAAAAATTACAAGAGTGTAATGGTGATGATGACAATAATTTTAATAATAATGACAATGATAAGGATGATGATGATAACAATAATAATAGTAATAATAATATTCTATCCATAAAAGAGTAATTCTGTTCCTACTCTATAAAAGTACGGATCTACTTCATTAATGATGAATATCAAACATATACTTGTTTCAGGCTGGATTCTGCTGCACCTTGAACTCTTCCATTCTGTTTTAGTGAAATTTTTTGTCTTTAGTATTATTTTACATTTTTTGGTTGAAAAACCCCCACAAATCACAGTTCACCATACTACACATGGCCTGTGGATAAATAGACCACCACTTTTATAATGTCATAATCAGTCTAAGAAAAAAGTCAGCACTGTAAGTTACCACATGGGAAAAAAAAAAAAAAGAGAAAATTTCTCCTGGAATGTGCAGCTACAAGTGTTTTATAAATAAAGAGTGACACAGTTTCCCTTTATACTGCTTTAGAAAACTCACGTCTTCACCCCACAAATTCAAGTCCTTCCAAGAGTTGTGCTTATCAAGCTGCATCTTACACACTCTTGCATTCCTTGCCCTCTTCTGAAGACCTTTCCAGATCTCCACCATTTGGGTGGTTAGAAAATTTCTCTTAAAATTCCAGTCTGAACTCATACAAGACCAATTTACAACTGTCTGATGTGCTGCCAGTAGTAGTTTAAGATAATTCTCCCCCTCTCTTGATGTGAAGCCAGCTTGAACATATTTATAAAAATTACTGCCCTGCCTTTTTTTAGCACATTGAACCAAGCCACAGTTTCTAGTTTGTTCTCTAATGCAGAGGCTGCACTTTTACCATCATCTGAGAAACCCTACCTGATATTCACTGCAGTTCAAGATCAGAATCTTTCTCAAAGGGCACAAGAACAGAAAAAAAAGCAGATCAGAACAGTAAATTTATTGACACATGGCACAGAACTCTCTCTCCATTTTATATCAAATGACAAGATCCCATTTATAAATAATTAATTGAATGTACTCTTTACACTACTCAAGTTAGACTTCAGGCAGAGGTTTTCCTATTTTTTTATTTTATCATCATTCAGTCTTGAATTGGGAATACTTACCAACTCCTGACTTTAACACTCGATACAAATAAAAATGTTTGTAAACCAAGAGTCCCTTTCATAATTTTCATTTCACAAGAATCAGCTACTCCTTATCTCTGAAAAGTACTTTGTCTTTGGTCAGCAAATCCACCAGCAATTCTGCCATCTTAGATGTATACCATAATGCCAAAGAAAAACAAAACAAAACAAAACAAAACAAAACAAAACCAAACCAACAAAAAAACCCCCAAAACAAAACAAAACAAAAAAACCACAAAAAACCAAACCAAACCAAAACAACAAAAAAACCAAACAAAAAAACCCCACCAAAATCTTTATCCTTGAAAGGTATTTGAGTGTTCTAACAACAGAGGACAGAAGAGGTGAGGGACAGACATTTCTGAAAACTAGCCTGTGATTTAAATTCTGGAATTATATTTAATTTAAATTAAATTAAATTTAAATAAAATGTAATTAAATTTTGCAGAGCACCATCTTATGTGTGCTCTGCAAAATCTCCAGTCCATCACGAGCTGCCTTTTATGGTCAAATTGGTGGTAAAATCCAAAGTTTCACCATCAGCAGGTGTTCCAGGGACGTGTGGGTCACATTCCTGGGATCTCTGCAAGGTTTGAGCACAGGTAGAAAGGCAAGGCCTGTGAAATGTGAAATGGGCACCAGTGGGCAGCAGGAAAAAGGAATGACCCCGGAAATTTTAATAATTGAGATGGACTTCTCTGAAGCTGCCATTTTCTTCAACTCCATTGTCCTCCATTCAACCATGGGCTAGCTCTGCTTCCAACACTGCTTCAGGTGGAGATTAAAGCTCAGTTGTTTGTAGCTTTTAGATTATTTTTTAGTTAAAAAAAAAAAAAAATTAGGAAATTATCAATACTCCATCCCATTCCATAAAATTGATTATCGGAAAATTTCGCAAGTTCTCAGAGAAAACTGAACAGGAACCATAGCCCACTGGTTTGACACCTGGCAGTGAGGAATAATTGTGTTTTCTAGAAGAACAATTGTGCCAATGGATCCTGACTTTTTTTAAAATTCAAATTAAATGTTATTTCTCTCTCTTCTTAAGAAGAAGCAGGGATTTAGTCCAATTTTTGTATTCCAGTAGAAGTTATTACAAAAAATAATTTTTTTGCCTTTATGTTACATATAAATTTCCTCCAAGGGTCAGTCTGTTCTTTAGACCAGGTTTTGCACAAGGGAACTGTTGGAATGAAAACCCATGAACCTGATAGGAAAGACAAAAAATTAATTCTGCTAAGATTTCCCCCTTTGGGCATCAGTTCAACACTCTTCTGGGAGTTTTGTGGAGATATTTTGCTGGTAGATGTGTGAATAAATAATGTTCCTTTCAGTAGGGATCTGCAGAGTAGGTGCAAATGCTGTTAGGCTGATACATTGAAACCTAGAACAAAGGGAATTTATTGAATTAATTTATGTGTTTAGGAAATAAATTAGTTACACCTAGTGAATATTATAAGAGCCTGTAACAAGATTAGGTGGGAGGAGAGTTAGGGCAGTATTTTGTTCCAAAGAACAGGCTGAAAAATTAATGCAGGTGAACAGAAACCACAACAAGGAGGCAGGGTTAAAATGAAATATTTGTATTTCTACTGAAATTAAGGGGTTGTGAAATAAACCTGATGGCCACTTCCTTGCAGATGCCTTGTTCTTGGACCAGCAGCAGATTGGCAAATGCTGGCGGGGGGAGTGCAGCTCAGCCAGCCACAAACCCCAGCACTGGAATCCTCAGCAGGACAAATTATAAACTAACAGGACATGGATTTTCCAATGAGTCATGTGAAATAGCTTCAGAACAGCTGAACTCCATGGATTGTGCAGCTCATGGTCTAGAAAAGTAAAGATTTATTTTTTTTTTTAGCACGGAGAAGAAAAGTTGATGGCACACAAAATGCAGCTTTCACAGGCTGATGCTGTGAAATCTACAGCACCTCCTGCTACAGAACATCATCCATCATGCTGCAACTCTTCTAACAGGGGGAAGAGAAAATACAAAGGAAAATACAAACACTAAGCAATTACTTTGAGATGAATACAGATTCAGAAACCAAGGCAGGCTGCTCCTTTTCACTCCTGCCTCACAATGCTCCTATCCAGTGCACAGCATCTTCAAAACACCATCAAACCTAGGAAAGAGAAAACACAAGGACTGAGGACTCAGGCAACTGGACTGAAATCCAAACTTGCATAATTCACTCAGAGATAACAACTACCCAGCCTTACCAGCTGTGTCCCTTTCTGCTCTGCCTGTTTTCATCACCTTTTCTTTTTTTATTTTCTTCTTCTCTTCTCTTCTCTTCTCTTCTCTTCTCTTCTCTTCTCTTCACAATAGGCTTCCTGGAAACACTGTGCCAAATTCAGGGTGCTCTATATGGAGATTTTGAGTGCTTTTCTGCCAGGTGCCTCATTCTGGTTTCAGGGCAAGGAGTCTCTCTGTACAGAACCAAGCGAGAAATTTTCTGTCTCTGCAGAACCAGGTAATTTCTCCCTTGAGCTCTTACATCAGAGTGTCCTGGCAAAGTTTGGTCCTACCTCCATAACAGGTAGGGGAGTACAGAAAAGCATCAGGGCAGTGCAATAAGTGGAAATTTCACCCACAGGTGACATTTGAATCCATTCACTTTGCTGTTGAATCCTAAATTCTGTCGACGTGAGTGGTTTGGTCACAGTGGAGCACTCTCCATGCAATTATGTTAACATGAGGAGCATAAGATCCTCTCTTCAGAGAGTAATTTAATGCGTTTTTATATAGCCAGTAATGCTGAATTTTGGCTTTTTTCCTTCATGTGAAAAAGTAATGATGACTGAACATTAATGCTATAACTTCTTTACAGGAGTTCACAGGTAATTTCTGTGGGTACAACCACCCCTAAATACTCTGTTACCTTTCAAACAGAGAGAGAACAAGGTGTTCATTATTTTTATCCCCTCTTGGTGTTTTTTATGCATTTTCAATACGTTTTTTTGCTCTTCTAATCTGAAGACTGCAGCACTCAGGATCTGTGCTGTGGGGCAGAGATTCTATTTATATTGTCAGCACCTTAATCTGAGTTTTGTTTTCACTCTTGCACAACACTTCAGCCACTGCACCTGACACAGCTGTGCCTTTGTTGGAGAGCGTGTTGCAATCCCTTTTCAGCTCCACTTCAGCAGCACCAGGACACTCCTCTGTGAGGCCTGAGCTGCTTGTGCACAGCTGGCTCCATGCCCAAGGCAAATCCTAGGATTCTTGCTCCGGAATTTTTTTTTTGCTTTGTTCCCTTTTCTGCTCAAGGTGGCTTTGAGTGGTTGTGCTCACATCCTTCCTTCCTCACATCCAGCCTGAGAGCAGCCTGATGGATCTGCTTGGATGCTCCCTCTTATACCAGACTTTTCTCAGGGCTGCATGAGAGAAATAAACCAAATGATTTTTCTTTTTCCCCTTTGGGAATTAAAGGGTGAAAACACTAAGCACCATGGCATTCCTTATGGGCAGTCTGACTGCTCCAGCACCTCATCTCACGTGGTCACTGGCACAAAGCTACTCTGAGAAGAGAGAAAAAGTCTGCAGAGAGCAAGGATGGGTAGTCAGATCACAAAAATAAAGATCTTATTCATCTCCATTAGTCAAGCATTCACCATGTATCCTCCCTGAAAGACAGAATTTTTTGTTCACTGTTCTATTTTTAAGATGCATGCTTCATGAATTGTGTGTATTCTTGGCTTTTTTTTATTTTTTCCTTTGGCAAGATAAATTAAACACAATTATGGCACCTCTATGTCTTGTATATGATATCTTCCACCCTTAAATTAGAGTAAGTTCATCCTCTGTTTTCAATGAGCTACTTTTTGAAATAGAAGAGGTGATATTCAGCAAACTTCTGAATTTTGGTAATGAGATGTGTATTCTCTGTTTATGTGCTCTGAAATACAGCAGGAATTGAGTTGTTGCTTTCAAATCTGCTCTTCAGCTATTCAAAATACCATTTTCATTTATGCAGACCCTCTTCTACCCTGCTGTTTGCATTTTCTTAACATGTGCTGCCCCAGGGAAAAATGACGTTTGCTGAACACAATGACCCAATTATCTCGTTGGCAGCTATTTTTTCTTGAGCAATGTATAGATCTAATAAGAAGAGTGTGCCTGCAAATTCCAATTTCAGAAATTCATCTCAGTTACTTCTGATAGGCGGGCACACATAACAAATCTTTAGAAAATTGCTCAGCTTTTTCTGTAAAAGAAGTAAATATTTATTTTGTAACCAGTGGTTTTTTCCAGAGGAATGAGGAAAGACCACAGTGTTTAACAACCTTGTGAAACATTGAATGACGCCACATTATGCTCATTAAAATACCTGCCTGTCCCAAAACTTTGGTTTTTGTGACCAAACGGTGCCAGAGCTCCCATCTGAAAATCAGTGAATGGGGAGAGAGGAACCTCAGTGCCAACGAAGAGCAGTGAACTTAATTAAAAACTTCCCCGTCTGATGGAAAAATTAGAGTTTAACTAAACATAAATCCTCAAGGGAAAGTCTCTCCAATTCAAATTAGTGGCGAAAAATAGTCCTGGCCTTTTTTCAGCCCCAAAGGAAAAGTTTCAATTGTTTTGAGCTTGTTGCTCTTCCTTTTTAGTTTCTAACCTTGGCAATTTACAAGGCGTAATTTTTGCCAAAATGTTAACACTTTGAAACAAAGACATTTCCTGTGGAAAAGCCTCCTTTTTGGGATTGTTCCACTTGTATGTGTTCTTTCTCTCTTTGCCTTTCCCTCTGCTTCAGAATTTTTAGTTTCTGGAGTCTTGTCTGTGTGAGGCGCTTCCACTTCAAAGGCTTGAAATCACAGAGAATTATCTAAAACAGCAGGACTTTTTCTTGAAATGCTACAAGTACTGAAAATATCTCCAGTATCTCAGATATTTGGTGCTGCTACCATTTTTCTTTTGAAATTAAGGGGTTTTTTTTTGTGTGGGATGTCCTGAACTACCAGCACTGAGTCTGACCAACTGAAGATGGTGTGAATGATAAACAGGTTCAGAAGCTTCCCAATCCATGGCTCTGGTACATGGAAAATTAAAAATAGAAACAAACCAAGAACAAAACCAAACGCAAAAAGAGCAGCAGCAATCTAAATGCAACACGAATGCTTAAATCAGGATTAAATTTAATTATTTATTCTAAACAAAAGGCAAAGTCCTTCTGAGAATGCACTGAATAATCCTCTCTCCTAGAAGCTCTGCAGTAGCTCTGGATCTTTCACAGATTATTATAATTAAATCAACTTGCTTAAAGCCTCAGTTATATTGCAAGGAGATAAAAGTGAGAGTGAGTTGCAGCCTCTAGTTAGAGGGCTCAGGTGTTTTCCATTTGGGATAATCACCCTTTCCCAGTAAATTAATACGTTGAACATTGGGATGAACAGCCAAGAGCAAACATGAGCAGGGAAATCTCAAACCTGAGCAGTGGCAGAGTCCATAATTAAGCAATCAGCTTAATTTTGATCCGTAAAGTCCTTTTGCTAACTGAGATTTCTGCTTTCCCCTGTGGAATCAAGCAGCAAAAGAAAAGGCTTCCACTGTGAAGTATTGAGCTGGTTGTAGCCAGCCCCAGATTCCCCAGTGTTTTCCTCTCCAAGAGGGAAGCTTCAGATTAACAAAATTCCACTTGGTTATCTCTCTCAGCCAAATTTTATAAATAAATTAAAACCACTACACAGGAAAACTGAAATTAACTACTCCAACCATTTGAAGTTTTGATATCTGCAATATCAAAAGGACAGATTAATTATCAGAGGTTGAATCCCTGGCTGAGTATGTTGTTGCTCTAATTTCTATTTCAATGATTTTGGGGTGGTTTTTTTTTTTTTTTTGAGTAGATTATAAAGCAGACTAGGAAATACTAGGAGCTTTTACAACAATTTTAAAACATGAAAAATGAAGAAGACAAAGTAATGCTTTTTAGTATTGATTGGGAAAATATTTTTTCCTTGCAGACAGTTATTTTCACTTGTAGTGGTTTTCTCTTGGCTAATTCAGGCTGAAGAAATTTATCCAGTGGCTATCCAAAATTATCTCTGGAGTTATTTCTCTTTAGAATTAATTGTGGGGTTTTTTTGGGTGATGTTATTTTCTTGGTAATATCACCACTAGAAATTACTCTTCCTCAAAGACATTCTAGAAGAAAAGCACATTTATTAACTGTGGATTATATGAACAAAACTAATGGCTACAAGGACTAATGCTAAAGAAAATTTGTCTCTGGCCAGAAAAAACTTGATATCTTGCAGGAAGCATAAAATTTGATAGCAAGAAGAGAAATGGAGTTGTTCCTCTACCTGGCTCATGCTTGAAGATGGCTCAGGTAATGGTAGTAGAAATTCCATGAGTAATTTCACTGGGAGGAGGATGCTGCCCCAATAAAATGTCTGCAAGAAAAATCAAGGTCACCTCTCAGAGGCTGAGATATTGGGATGAAAAATGGTGTCAGGAAATGAGCTTTATTTAGCAAGTCCAAAAAGAGAAAGGAAGGAGGGTGTCTTTTCTTTTGTTTTGTTCTTGTTTTTTGAGGGAGAGAGAACAATTCTGTGGATGAAGACACAGCTATTTCCAGCTCAGGAACAGAACTGTTGTGGATATTTTGACATCAAAGCCTGATGACCTCCTGTCCCCTTGAGGATCTTAATCATGCACACCAAACTGGTCAAAGAAGAGAAACATGATTCTTCAATTAACCACCTAAAGAAAGGGATGGTAAGAAAACTTGTAAGGCACAAACATTTTTCCTTTTTTTTGTGGAACAACTTGTGGGTCCTGTCTACTTTTTTTTTTTGATCTGTTGCCTCAGAGATTGAAGAAGTGCTGTTGATTGTGCCTTTTCCTGTCAAATAAATCTATTTAAATCCAAAGGATTATGTACATATTATGTTGTGTTGCATGAAGGTTGTTTATATAGTGCTTACTTTATGTAGCGGAAATATTTTAGATTAAGAGAAAGATTAATGGATAGGACCTTTATTTATTTTATTGAGTTATGCTAGAAAAGTAAAGTTTCTGTAACTTTTATCTTTCTTTATGCTTTTTTCAGTGTGTCTGCCACTCAAAAAAGGCATCTTTGCTCGCTTGCAATGCAAAGAAATCAGGTAATAAGTGATATTTCCAGAGAGAGAAAAGTAAAAAGGAGTGGCATGTTCTCTTGTAGTGAGATTTAGGTTCAGGAGGATGTCAGGAGATCTCCTTTGTGACCCTGAATAACACAAATCTGCTCCTGCCAGGGACAACCAGGCACCTCAGATATCAGCTCCTCAACACCACCCATGGCCACAGCTTGGCCAAAGCCTGCAACTCTCCAAGTGTCATTTTTTGAAGACCAAAATGCCTTTGAGACACAAATAATTGATGCAGAAAAGGCAAAAAAAACCAAAATGTAAATAAATAAATAAATGAAAGTAAATAAGTAAATGAAATAAAATATAGCCATGGAAATTCAGGAGTGTTTAACCAAAACCTGTTTCTGTTGCTGTCGTAACACAATTGTTTTGCTTTCTTGCAAATTTCAGTGTCTTCAGTAAAACTCATAAGCCTGGTGCTGATGATAAATCACCCAAGAATGCGCAGCTGCACCAAGAGAAAAAAGGTCCCAAAATAAATACACTGTTTATTTTTGTAGCTGTTACTTGTTCCTAAGCTCTTTCAGAAAAAAAATAAAAAAAAATCACTCAACTTGCCCTGCCAGCAGAATTTACCAGATTCTGCAGTAATTACAAGGCAGAGAGAAAAGGAAGCTGCCTTTTATTTCTCAAGGTAAAGACAACAGGACATTCTCTGAGCACCTTGGCTTCCACGTGATAATATTCAAGTCTTTATCAGCCCATAACACATTTTATCATAAGAGAAAAAAAAAAAAAGTAATTGAGTAGGACTTGTCAAACGGTCTCCATTATTTCATAATTATGTGTTGGCTAATTCTAGAAACATTTCTGTGGGCATACATGAATTTCAGAAAGGTCCTGACCAAGATTTCTCTTTAACCCAGGCCACCACATCAATTAGGAAAGAATTCTCTCTGTAGGACTGGACTTTCAATTGTTCATTTTCACTGCTACCAGGAATTTTGGCCAAATGGGTTTGTTGCTCTCCTGGTGGCAAAACACAAGCCTTTCCTGAAGAACGTGGTGTAGTAATTTATAGCCAGTTCTGGAACATGGTTTCTGAAATTCTTGGAAATGAACACAATTATGTAGCTACTTTTGCTCCTATGACTTCCTTTTCCATGCACTTAAGTTCCTTATTGCCATTTGTTAAAATGATGCACAATACATTTTTTATTTTTATTGAAACCCGTACTTTCCCATCTATAAAGATAAAGGCAAGAAACTATGCTGAATTTTGGAACAAAGCACACATTTGGAAATGGCCATTTATCCAGGGAGCTTTGTAGATAATTTAGATGAACTATAGTTTAATTATGTCTTATGTGTGTCTTGCATGACCCCTGAATGGAAACAATCATGGTTTGAACAAAGCATCTACTCCCAAACCCCTTGACCTGGCTCTCTGGAATAGGAATTAGCTCTGAAAGTAGCATAAATTAGTATTTAATGCCAAAATAATATTTAATTTGCACCTGTAAGGAAGCTTTAACTAGTATCATTATAATGAGTGGAATGGTCATAACTCACATCAGCTTTACTAGATGCTGATAAATTCAGCCTGGAAATTCAGTCCAGGAAAGGCTGAGCTGTGATGTGGTGGAGGAGAGGGAAGTGTGGAAGGAAAGGTAAAGAAAGAAGAAGGTGCTGCCTGAATAATGCAATTGAAAATATTATAATTTTTTCTATCTCAAAGAAACAGCTCTTCCCCCTCTCTTATCAAGGATATCCTTGCTACACTGACTGCTTCTTAAAGAACACCCCGAAAGGTCAGGTTCTCATTAAATGGGATCTATCTGGTTATTAAAGTGAGATAATGCAGCACACACAGCTGTGAGGTGTGGGCTGCTGTGCTCACTAAATCACAGCATTTTGCTCCTCACTCTCTCTGTTGCTGCAAAACTGGAACTGCCCCAGAAGCAGCTGTGCCTGGCCACTCATCCACGCTCCTGCTGTGGGCATTGGGAATATCTGCAGAGATTCCTCTCCACTTCAGGGTTTCCTGTCAGCTCTCTGATGCCAGGGGAGACTCTGGGGAGGGAGGAAGATCTTTTTGGGCAGAATTAACCTGCTGGGAATGCGTCTTGAAGAAAACTACCCACAAAAATCTCACCTGTGCACACCCTTCATGTGCTCTCCTCAAACCCAATCTACCTTTGGGCTGTCCCTCTTCTGACTTTAGGGGTTCCCAGCAGTGGGTAGTGGTATTTTCAGAAACAGAAAATAAAGGGCACTTCTCACAGAAAGGTGCTTCTCTTCATCCCTTTCAGTTCTGGGGGAAATAATTTATAACTCTCTATATATTATGCTTGAGCTCTCATGTGAAGAAACCCGGACATGAAGGGGTTCAAGCAGGAAAATTGTGGAAGTTTTCTCAATGTTCTGGGGTCCCTGGACTGCCTCCTGTGCTGTCCCTGTCTGACATGAGCATACTCTGCCACCAGAAGAACAGGAGGAATCCAAAGGGAACAGGCTCCAGCTGAACTGTTTGCAACTCTCTCCTTCAAACTTTAAAGAAACCACCTCCAGCTTTTCTGTAAATCCATCTCTCAGGAAGAAGCTTATGACAAATCCTCCCATTTGTCTGAGAGCCCTGAGAGGAGCCAGGAGCTTTCAGAGAGCTGTGGTGGAACAGGTCCCATCACGACACGGATCTGTACATTTCCAGATTATCCTGTGCTTGTACTGGAGTGGAATCAGGCGTTGAGGACTCAGCATGTTCCTTGGACTCCACTGGAGACTTGTCTTGACAAGAAAAGCCATTTTTAGAGAGAGGACACTGCCTTCCATGCCTGAGTAGGGTTTTTTTCATTTTGTTAACTCCTCCTCTCTGGGTATTCTTAGTAACAGCATTTAAAACATCAGCAAGCGTCATCACACAGGTTTAAATCGGATTATTGTCACTGAACTCGGAGTTTCTCCAAATGGCACTGTCTGAAACAGCACTTGAGGAGCCAGTGGTTGGCTTTTCTGCAGGATGAAAAGCAATACCTTTGTCTTGCTCTGTCATCCTGTTCCTCCCTTGACATTGACAAGTCTTCTTACTTTTAGTGAAATTACAGGTCGTGAAGGATTTTATAAATGCAATTCCTGTGTTTTGCATACAGCCTCTGGAAGTTGCCATCTCCATTTCCAGCTGCTAACGTTAGTGGAAGTAGTAAAATATATTGATCATTGGGTCCTTTGTGGCAATGTAAACATCATAACTCTATTGTAGGAAAATTAACATGTGGCATCCCAAAGTTTCCCTGGTCCTCTGGCAGTGAGGGCAGGGAGTGAAGTGTCTGTCTGGTGTGGGCCAACCCCAAATCCCAAAAATGAGATGCAGGACCCTCCATATCTCATATATTCCAGGCACAGTGCACTTTTTACCTGGTGAAATTGTGGTTTTAATGCGAGCAGACATCAGTGTGCCAGAATGACAGACCTTTTGTCTGTCTGTCTGTCTGTCTGTCTGTCTGTCTGTCGGTCTGTCTGTCAGCAACAAGCACATCCTCAGGCCAGGCTCTGGTCCACATCTTAAAATTCCTACATTTTGTATCAAGTCAGAGCCATTACCTTTGCTCTGAGAATGCCCACAATAAAAGCCATGCAAAGAATGTTTGAAAGATTGCTTTCAATTTAAATTCATTTCAGTTTAAAGCAAAACAATGTTGAAGTTGGTATTATTTTTATTATTCGAAAAAAGGAGGGTTACAGAACTAAAGTTTGCTGGAGCTACTGCCTTTGAAAGAAGAGATTTTTTCTTCTAATGGGGGCACTGATTGGCAACAGCACTGTTCATGTAGCAGAAGTTACTGAACAAAAAAAGACTCATGTCTTTTCTTAGTAACAATCTCAGGAGAAGATCTAAACAATCAGTTCAAAACAAATGGTCCTAAATGTCTAAAATTAGAAATTACTTTCTTTTTGAAATGTGCATTTTTTTCTCCTCTCTGTTTCTATAGGTTGAGAGTGCATCCCTCCTCAATGCACTCCTTAAAAGGCTCTATTTTTATGGTAGTTTCTTAACGCCTGAAGGGTGTAAAGATTTAAGGTAAATACTTCATAATTTTTGTTTGCACAGTCAGATTTTTGGAGCAGGACCCGTGTTCCTGTGTATTTTATCCCATTCCAGCAGGATGGAGGCAGGTGTATGATGGGGCCTCCTGACTATTATAGCAATGTTATCAAATATATATATATATATATATAATTTGTCTGTGTTGTGCACTAAAGGGACTTCTAAATATTATTTTCTTTCTTTTCCTATAAAACAGGCAAAGGAGAATTATATATACATATATATATTCATTTTTTACTATTTTAAAAATAACTAATAACATTTTAAATTAATTATTTATGTATTCATTTGTAGCTTATAAAAACATTGATTAAATATTAAAATATTAAATTTATATCAATAATGTATAGTATATTGGATCAATAAATAATTAATTAAAAATAATGCTGCTTTTATAGTATTTTATTATTTTAATACATTATTGTAATGGTGATGATTATGATTCTTATTATTGGTGATAATAATATAATACAATATAACATAATATAATATAATATAATATAATATAATATAATAAACAACAACAACAACAACAACAACAACAATAATAATAATAATAATAATAATAATAATAATAATAATAATAATAATAATAATAATAATAATAATAATAATAATAATAATAATAATAATAATAACAATAATAATAATAATAATAATAACAGAATCATATACAGGCAATTAAGTTTGTCCTGCAAAGAATTTTGATATTCAAAGGAATAAGGACATCCAGAGGACAAGACAGGACCACTCATCCTCTGGCAGGCACTGCTTAGGTATGGAGTTTCTGTTTCCCCAGTTTGGGTCCCTGTCCAGCCTAACTTAAACCCAGCCTTTGTGGGAAGTTCAGAGCCAAATGCAATTACATCTACTTGATGTTCCCCTTTAAATTTTTGAGAGCAATGAGAGGGCTTCCTTTCAGAGTGTTCATGGTGCTGTCTCTTTGGCACATTTTCAGGGCTTTCTGACCTGGAGGTATTATGAAATGTTATTTGCCCTCCTTTGTGGGGGCTTATTTATAGATACCTGCCCTTATGATGTATTTCCCATCAAATTACAATTGCTGGTAGCAGTGTTAGCTGTCATCCTGACCACTTTTCTATTACCTCTCTGCTTTCATGGAGTGAGGCCTCTGAGTTTGCAGCTGCAGGTGGTTTTCCACTTTGGTGTCAATCTTCAGTTGTACATTCCAAAACTAATAGATTTCTTTGTGTGAGAAGAGAACTGCACTTCATGTTCTCAGATTTAATTTATAGACCAAAATTATGGGGAATTTCATGTGATCCCGTGGATCTCAGAAGGGTAGCACTGTGGACAGAAGGCAAAAGTCTTTTCCCTTCTGGTGCATTCAGGCTGTGTTCTCCAAAGGTTCACAAATATGAGCTCAAACTGGGTTTGAATGCAGCTCTCAGGTCTGTGAGAAGGCTTCAGTCCCAAATAAATTTGTGCCCATGCTCTTCGGGAGCTGCAAGAGTGCTCAGGTTCACAGCAAATGAAGAAAGAGACACCTGGAGCTTGTGGCACCCACACAACTCATGGAGGGGAAAAAAACAACCAAAAAACAAAACAAAACAAACCAAACCCAAAAAAAAAACAAACCCAAAAAAACCAACCCAAAAACCAAAACAACAACAACAAACCCACACCGAACCAAAAAAACCCCAAAAACAAACCAACCCCCAAAAACCTGGAGCTTGTGGCACCCACACAACTCATGGAGGGGAAAAAAACCAACCAAAAAACAAAACAAACCCCAAAAAAAACCCAACCCAAAAACCAAAACAACAACAACAAACCCACACCAAACCAAAAAAAAACCCAAAAAAACCCCAAAAACAAACCAACCCCCAAAAACCAAAAAACCAACCCACCAAACAAAAACCCAAAAAACCAAAAAACAAAACAAAACCAGAAACCTCCAAACTTTTATTCTTGTTTGGGTTTATGAGTTCTTTATGGTCCTGTAAGCCCAGTCTCCCTTTTGGTTTGTTCACCATATCCTACTGTGGAGCAAGGCATTCAACTTTTCATCCCTGCCTATTCCCAGATAACATCAAATCACACATTTTCCAATGGTAGTTTATTCACAATTTCATTGTTATTAGAGCAGGATCAGGGAAAAAAAAAAGTTGGCATACCTTGCTGAAGTGGAAAGCTAAACATTTTAAAAATTATTTTCTTCCTCTCTTTATGACAATTGCCTTGTAATAGTGAACTAGTAGAAAAAGAACTATTATGGAAACATTTCAGTCTGAAAAAGATATCCCCATCTTTGCTCTGCCACTGAAAGGCAACAGTTTATCTGATAAGATCATATCTATCAGATGCATGCTCTGATGGAGAAAAAAAAGCAATTGCAAAAGGGAAAAAACTTATTCCTCCCTTCTTTATTGCAGAGGAAAATATCCTTCTTCATGACCATCTGATTAGAGGACCTTGCACATATTCAGTGAAAGAATAAAATTCTCCTTTGCCTTTATGGGAAAAGAAAGAAAATAATGTTTAGCAGTCTCCTCAGTGCACAACAGAGACAAATTTCATCATCTGTTCTGCCCATCAATCTGGGAGAGGATTTCCTTGCTTCCTGCATAGGTTGGAAAATTTTCCAAGCTTTCCCTTTAATAATTTGTGCCACAGGATCAGAGCCCTTCCAAATGCCAGCCCACAAATAAAAGCCTCCTTATCAAGAAAGTGGAAGGCAAGTGACAAGGCAGAATTATGCTTAAACTTAGGAAAAAACTCACTTTGTCCTTTGTCATGATGGATTAACATATACATGTGTATCTAAATGAAAAATGAGGTGTGGGAGGAAAAAAATGAAATCCCTTCTGGCCTTCATTGCAACACTTTTAGTGAGGAACTGCTGTCTTGGGGGAATGCACAATTTTTCTAAATTGTGGATGCAGAAAATAAATGGTCAGCTTTAGTCAGGCTGAGGAGTTGGACAGAGGACTTGAGCACAGAAGTCCAGGCAGGAAACTTAGAAACTTCTCCTGCCCTTCTGTGGAGACAAGGAAAGGCGAAATCCCACTTTCATTTTGTGAGGACAAGAGAAACATAGAGGACAAAACCAACAAAACTGAAGCTGAAATTGCTATAAAGACATCTGAGAAGTCTATTAAAAAGCTTTCTCACTTGTCACATCTCAAATTCCATGTAAATTTGTTGTTTGATAACAGGCATCTGTTACCTTTCATGTTTTATTTTCCTCTTTGTCCACTCCTTGTTAGTTGTTTTGAACTGTGACACCAGAACCCCATCAGTGAATATCTGTCATGTGGTCTGTCTCAGAAATAAACACTGTTTTACAATCCCAGCTTCTCCAACAACAGGTCAATATTTGATTTGTTCTCAAAAGTATCAGGATGTGGAAATGCCTTTTGAAAAGCCTCCTTGTCTCCCAGGGGTGCAGGCACACCTGAGAACACTGTAAGGAAAAGAAAAATCATGGAGAGAATGAGTGGGAAAACAAAGAAAATGGGACACAAAACCAGAGAAAACCCCCTTGTCTCAAAAACTGTCAAATGCTCTTTGCAAATGGCTTCACATTAAAAACCTGGGTTTAAAAAGTAAAAAAAAAATTATGCATTTTGTATTTCATAGAGGAAACTAAATGGCTCTTTGGAAAAGACTACTTGCCTGAAATGCCTTCTCTGCCTCCTGCCAGACTTCAAAAAAAAATGTCAAGCTTGCAGCCACAGCACTTTCATGTGTCCTTGTTCTTCTAATGTTTCTTCTGAGTTGCTCTGAAAGGAATCTGGAAAAATCTTTTACTTTGGTTGGAAAAAGTGCTGCTCCCAAACCCAGAGATTTCCAGTTGTAAAAATGTATTTGAAAACGTTGTTGCTAAACATCTGGTGAATAAAAAAGCCTTTGCTCTTCATTTGCTTTATCTTTTCAAACAAATGCCATGCTTTGCCATGGAGCTTCTTCCAACTCACAGTCTGCAAAGAGCAGCACCAAGTTTTGATTGGAGCAGGAGGAGGGATTTGATCCATTTTGATAGAGCAACTATTGTGGTGCCCATGATTTGACTGAAAAATCACTCAGTGCAAACTGGTTTGTTCCTCCTTAATCTCACTGTGGAGGTCTTGCTGAACATTTCTGTTGCCAACAGCATTGCTAAATTAATGGACTCCATGTTTTACATACTTTTGTTATTGAAACAATAACACTGGAGACTTCCCACAGTTGCACAGGATGAATCAGGTTGCACAGGACCATGTACAGCAGTATTTTGAATATTTTTGAGGGTGGAGCATCCACAAAATCTCTTGGTCCTGTAGCTCACCAACCTACGAACACAGCAGGAGCTTGGAATTTTTCTGGAATCATTAGCAAGAAGCAGGCAGTGGTGACAATGCCAATCCAGTGTCTTACTCTGGGTTTCTTACATCAGGAAGAGCCAAGCTGTCAGTAGTCTGACTCAGCACGTGTCAAAAATTACATTTTTCCTTGCATAAACTACATTTCATCCATGCTGCTGAATGCAGAAAGTGCATGCATTAAAATTCTGCATGTAACTTAAATTCTGCATTTAACTTCCAAGTAAAAATGTCAGACTCCCAACTCTTAATACCAGCTACCCTCTCCTTCAACACAGCCACTAAATCAGACTTTGGAGCTGTGTTTTTCCTTCTGGGAAAAACCCCCAAAGGGTACACATTCAAGTGTTGAAAGAAAAGATGAATAATGAGAGAAATGTTTCGAGAATGCAGAATTTTTCAACACGTTCTTAAGCACTGCTGAGTTATTAGCACCTCCTAGAGAATTTGGGATTTCTTCTACAGTCTTTGTCTCCCTGGCAACGAAAGTTTAGTGTAACAGTACTGTTAAAATATGATGTATTTTGTTTCCTCCGTGCCTTAACGAGAGACATTAACTAGAAAGAATCATGCTGGAATGGTGATTTCACTGCAAATAATTTCAAAACCATTTCCTTTGAATCTCTAGACTCACTCAGCTTTCAATAAATTTTACAAGAAATTTCACATTGCAAAAAAGAAATAATTATGTGTATGGTATATGTATGAAACCTAACAAAAGAAGAGTAAGGGATATAAAATTCTTACAAAAGAATACATTTTGGAGTTTATATCTGTCTTCTAGAAAAGGAAACCAAAGCAAAACACAAACCACATTTGAATGAAACAGCAGAGCTGTAGTTAAGAGGTTCTGGGTTAGGATTTCCAATTATAATTTTTACAGCAACACTGAAATCAGCCTGCTTTGCTGACTTCCACTTGCTGGCCATCTGTTGTTTTGCCCGTTAAAATGCCTTTCTGGAATTTTATCAGAATTTCTCTCACATACAGGCACTGGAAAAGCCAATTACCTTCCCTGTATTTGCAGAGCACTGTGCACAAAAAGGTGCAGATGTGACTGGCCATTAGGTAAAGGTAACGGGGAAGAATTAAGTGTAATAATACTGTATTAATGAATGAATGAATTTATTTATTATTATATGTAATGATACTGTCTAATAATTCTGTAATACTCTCTGGAAAATTGTGGAGTTATAACAATTTTGGGGTTCTTTTTTTTGTACACACAATTAACTGGCCACAAAATCAGAACAGGCTGTCCACACATTAACCTATTTTTAAAAAAAATTATGAAGTTATTCTATATATGTTGTCACCATGTTAATCTATTTTTTTGTTAATATGAACATGTGCACTGCACAGATTTGTTTTGGAAGAGCAAAGGTCAGCCCTGTCCAAAAATCAAATCTCAGGAGTTTTGTTTGATTCTTAAAGCATCATTAATGACAAAAAAGCAAGAATGGGACCTGTCTTTAGCCATGACATCTGGAGTTCTCTGTTTACCTTCTACTTTTCTATCAGGCACATGTGAAATATTAGGTATTCTCTTATGTTTGGTGTCCCCATCCAGCCCCACAGCCACTAAGGAATTGGGCAGAGATGGATATTGACATTTCCAGACATGTTTTACACACAAGTCGCGCCCAGTGCTCTGACAAACTTCAGGCTGGACATTTATACTCAGGGATTCACCACAGTCTCACTGAAAGGCTGCCTGAGGTACCTCAAGCCTTGCTTCTTTCCCATTTCAGCATCTTTTCAGCTTTACACTCAGATGTTCTTGCCCACTCAGATTTCCTTACAAAAAGGCTACAAAACGTGATGTCAGCCTAACTCATGGCTGCAAACTCTAGCTGGGGAGATGGACATCTATCTAAAGGTTAAGCCCAGAATTCTGGTCTCACAAGTGATTTGTGAATTAGTGGTGCCTGCCTTGCCTACTGCCTGCCTTCTGCCACCACTGTGGCCTCTGCAAGCAGCCCTGCCAAATCAGAGTTGATTTCTCTAGCACAAAACGAAAACGAGGCTGCAGAACTCTCAAAATCTGGTTATTTTCTATTCACATCTTCCCCAAGAGTTACTAGACTACTCCTCTAAACTCTAATGGGCACAAAGTTTCCAGCAGTTCCTGCAAGGACTGCCTGTGCTGTACTTGCAAATGGTGGAATACGAGGGGATGGGTGAAGAACATTTTTTCAGAATATATCTTCCTTGAACTGTTGTGGTTAAGAAATAAATTGTGTGTTAGTAAGCACAGAGTGAAGAAATGAGCAGGAGCATGGGGATGCAAAGAAGTCTGGTGAGTTCTAGAGGCAGAACTTTGCTTTTTTCTGCCACAAAAGCAGCAAATCTGTCCCCCAGAATGTCCCCAGCTGAAAAAAAAAGGAGATGATGGAGGCTGTAAGGTACACGACCGACATGAAATCCATTCAGTGACTTCAGCTTCTTTTCATGTCAAGCTAGAGGACATCAAATGAAATCCATGTACTTTAAACTCCAAAACAGGGAAATTAAACAATTAATCAGTGAAACCTCTTGCTCCAGTGCACTTGCAGTGACAACAGCTTCGAAAGGAGAGTCTCTAAATTAATAGGAGAAAAAATCTGTTAAGGAATCTGTTAAAAAAAGCTTCTGGCTCAGGGGCATCCCTGAGCTCCAATTCCACAGCCCAGCTGTTTTGGGATGTCCACCCTTTGGGATGCTGCTCCTGCTCTGTGTTCCTCTCTTGGCACCTGCTGCTGACCACTGCAAACCAGAAGGTTTCGTGGCTGAGCCTCATGACTCATCTCCATCCTGATGAAACTTTTTGAAATCACAGCACTTGGACCAGGTTGGAAATTCTTCAGTCTCTGTGGAGAAAATCTGTCAGCATCCTAGGATCATGAATAATAGTACTTGCTGCCTAATTGCTGTGAATGGCCTGGCTGTTTTCCTGCCAAAAACTTGTCAAGGTGAATTATTATGTATGAGGAACATAATCTTGTCCTGGTTTTGTCTCGGATAGGGCAAGATGCTGTGAGATTTTGAAACTAATCTAGTGTAGATCTAGGGTAGATGAACACAGCCAAATTAATCTCAAACGATGGATATAGCTGAAGATTATTTTTATCAGCAAATAGTAATATTTTATGTCATATCCTAAGAGAAAAAACCCCAAACCCAGCATTGCACAATCTTTATTTTCCAACCAACCTGGCCAAGTAATTTTCTTATCTATAGCATTGCATTTACTAGCTTGATTGATTGTTCATATTCTTTGCCTCAATAAATACATTTTAAAATATGTATAAAACACGTTACAATATCCAGGTTTTGATAAGATCCAGCATGTTACTATGGAAATGTAGAAGGTCAGCTTAAAAATATTTGGGTTTCTATCTGAGGATGAATTTTTTTCTCTGCCTTCATTCATACTGCACTTGGGGAACTTTATATTTCTTACTTGAATGGATCAGACTTTGAGAAGAGTTTTGTTAGTCCCTGATAATTCTGAATCATCTTTCCTTTAAAAAAATCAGCCATGTTAGTGCTTTGTTTTCTGTGTAACGTTTCATTGTCTGTGTAGAAATTTTGGGCAGATTACATGGATATATCTGCATTTTCTCATATCCAACACACTTTTCGGTCACGGATTACTTGAGGACTGAAAAAACCTTTCCCTACCTGTATTTACTTTTGCAGGGAGAGAAATTCCAAATGCTTCCAGATTTGAAACTTCACAAGATTTAAAAAGAAATCCACCTAAATCATGTTTATCACTGCTGTTCCAAAAGTTGCCAACTGCAGAAATGAAGAAAATACTTATAAAATTTCAAAACTACGTTGAATTCTCACCATGAATTCTTCATGTGGTTTGGATTGTCTTCCTGCCAGTCAAAGAGGCATGTTCTGTGAAGCCAAGACCTTCACATCTCAAGGTAAAAACACAGGATTCCCTCACGGGAAGCACTGCAGAAAAGATAATCCTTCAGTGAAAAATGGAGATATAAACAATAGCTGCCACCTGGAATTACACTGCTATGCTAATGTGGCACTACGTTTCCACCCAGGGAGAAAACAGAAATATTTAGGTCAGCTCTACAGGAGAAAGACTTCCCTCAGCCTTACCCCAAGGATAAATAATGGAAATAACAAAAAACCAAGCTCACAGGTTAGAAACAGCTGTACGTGGTTGTTGCTGAAGGGAGAGGAGCCTTTGAGGCAAGGCCTGTGTCCAGGCCTGCCATGGAACCCTGTGATTTGGGAAATAATTGTTTCCACGTTTGGAGTTTGGAAGTTTGAGGCTCAGCACAGATGTTACAGAGGCAGAAATGCTGTGAGGATTTCTCTGATGCTGCAGAGTCTGTGTGGGGCATCCTCCTTCCATGGCCCTTCCATTCCTTTCTCTTCCCATCCCATTTCTCTTCCATTTCTTTTTTTTTTTCCATTTGCTTTCCACCTCTCTTTTCCCAGCCCCACAGTGTGCTCAGCTCTGGGACTCGAAAATTTAGAAATTAATTTGTCTATTGTTTTGGTATGGTGATTTTTTTTGTTTGTTTTTGTTAGTTCATTTTGGTTTTTTTTTCTTTTTTTTTTTTTTTTTTTTTTTTGGTTTTTTTTTTTTTTTTTTGGGTTTTTTTTTTCTGTTTTTTTGAGTCACTGAAGTTGCTCTGGAGTTAGCTGGGCTTCAGTTCCAATAGCAGTGAGCAACATCTTTGAAAAGAGCTGTGGCCAAACTTCTGTACTGCATGAGAATTTATTCTAGCTAAAACTCACTGCACTCACCACCTCATATCCCTCTTCTGTTTGTGGAAACGGAGTTTCTAATCCACCTGATTTCATCTGAAAATCAAAAAGTTTTAGAAAACATCATGATTAGGTTTTGGGTTTCTCCTCTGCTTATATTTGCTATGTGTGAACAGAATTTGAAAGCTGCACTTAAAATTCAAAAAAACAGGAAAAAAAATCCAGAGCTCAGGGTCTTTCTAGTGGGAAATGTAAATATTTTAAAGAATGATGAAAAAAAATATTATGTTTTAGTAATTAAACATTTATTTTTATTAAATTCAATTAAATTTAATGTTTTAGTATTTCTAAATTATCCATAGATTGATGTATGGAATGAAGAGACTTGATTTTGAAACTAATTTGAAAATTAGAAAAAGTAAGAATAACTTAAATCCAGAAGGTGCCAAGAAGTAAATTTGTCATGTGTAAATTACAGCAATGGCCTGAAGTGAAGTTTTAGTGAAAGTGTTTTTCCATAATTTTATTTGAATACAGTTGCACATTTTATCACTTTATAGAGCTGCTGTGGTTGGTTAGGTTTTAAGTCATACTCACTCCAATGGCAACTCACACAATAATTTTCTACTGAAAACTAGAGTAAGTCAAAGGTTTATAGTAATATATTGTCTTGTCTAATTTTTTTTTAAAGGAGAAATATTGAACTTTTAAAACAAATTCAATTTTCACTTTTTCCTACTAAACTTCAGCTAAATAAAAATCTATTCCGTATTAAGAGTCTATTTCCATGGGACAAATCTTCAACATGACTAAGGAGGAGAAACTTCAGTATTGCAACTTTTCTACTTTTCACAATTTTTAGAAATGGAATTAGATATAAATTGTCAGCTTATAAATAATATTTATCTGCCTTTTGTAACTGTTCAATAATCTAGCTGATGGATATTTCAGTGCATTTTATATTCTGCTTTCAGGTGTCTTCTGCAGTCCTACAGGTTAGACTGTATGCACTCATGATTATGTCTACATACACATGAAAAAAGATATTTATATTGGACTGCAGTTTTACATAAATATTTCTCTTCATTCCTCCAAGGTAATGGAAAAATGGATCTTCTGAGGTTTTCTTCTGAGGTTTTATTTCTTAATAAAGAAATCTATTAAGTTTGCACCCACTCATGTTGTGGGTAAGCCTCATCAGTGCAAGGAAAGTTTTAAAAGGTTGGTAAGTTTAACACTTATTAGATGTTTAGATGAAATACATTCCACAAGAAAGTTCCAAGTTTGCATTTTTGGGGAAAAAAAACTACTACTTATTTACTTCTAAATTTACCATTATCTTGAAATTAAGTTTCCTGTTCATCTGCAAAAAAAACCAAACAAACAAAAAAAAAAAAAAAAAAAAAAAAAAAAACCCAACAAAACCCCCTCACCTTTAATTGTATATGCCATCAGAATTATGTAGCAGAAAAAAATTGCACATATTTGGAAACCCAGCATGAAGCCACATTTGACCCAAATCCAGTGAGTAAGAGCTGAACTTAAAAGAAAGACACACAAGGAAATAAATAATCCTCTTCTTATAAACCTTTATTATGCTTCTAAGAGGTTCCAAGATGGAAATTCTGGATATAGAGAGCATCTGACAGGTTTTATTCCCACTGAGGTCAAAGAGAAGTGTTGCAATAACTTCAGTGAGCTTTTTAGTAATGCTTATCTCCCTGAGCATTGGGATTTCATGGCAAAAATCTATGGGAAAAGGGAAAGTGGCTTTTGAAAGTACAGGCAGGAAGGCAAAATTAACACTGGTGCTTTTACTTTTGTTTCTAAAAGCAGCTCCATGTATTCCACCTTCATCATGATAAGGGATAATAGTAACTGTATATTGATTATTGACCAATTAATCTGCTCTGCTTTGGACCCAGCAACATGAAACGTATATAAATCCAATGTGGAACTTTTCTGCTCACAGTTGCTGTACACAGAAACAGAAAAGCCCTTCTAATGAATCCAATTTAATTGAATTTTGTGTTTATTTCCTGTATAAACTTTACTGTTTGTGTAGACCCTGAGGTTCAGCAAAAATAAAGGAAAAAATTAAAACAAGGTGGTTATGTGTGGAGATGTGTTCAACACTTCTGAGCAATGCTTTATTCTTGGTAATATGACAGTCCAAACCCTAGATTTTTCCTCCTGAGAAAGACAAAAAGGCTTTCTTGAATAAAAATAATAATCTTCATTAAATACATTTTAATGTAGTGGTTTTAGAAAAGTGCAATATAATTAAATTAATTGGTATAATTAAATACTTGTTCAAATATCTAAAAATAATATATTTTTAAAAGAGCCTTCAAACTTCTAGAGTATTTTTTCCTCCTTCTTTCATGTCAATAATTTCTTGTAAAGACATGCAAGGTGAAATGCTGTATCTGTTGAAGTAATTCACTGGCTGCAGGAGCTAAACATGCTTCAGCTGATATTTTTACATCTCAGGTGTCCTCAATATCAACAGTTGTAGAAGGCAGTTGAAAAAGCGTGGTGAAATCTGTTTTTCATCTTGTCAAGTTGAGTCTTTACAAAACAACATCATACTTTACAACTATTACCTAAACAGGACACAGCGTTTATCCAGTTTTTGCTAAAACTACTAAAATATTCCCAGAAGGATTTTTCCTTCCTTTTCGTCTTTTGTCATATTTCCGTTTCTTTATTCCCAAGAAATTGTGATATATTCATCAAAAATAGTTTTTCTTTTATCTTATCCTATTTTTTTCCAATTAAATCATGGTTATTTCCAGAAAAAAATATTAGGAACTGATTTAAATATAAAAAAATTGTCCAAATTGTGTCTATTTTTCCTCTGCTGTGGTCTCCTGAATATCAGATGCATCCTGACAATTTGAAGAAGTCTTTTTCTTTCATGCTTTGCCCATCCTCCATCAGTCACTTGTTATTCTCTGCAGCTCCTCGATGCTACCATGACACAAACCTGAATTTTATAAAGATTTTATTCCCTGAGCTGTGCTTCAGGCTTGAGTCATCTCCTGGAGGATTTAAAGAATATCCCTGGCAGTGCCTCAGTGCCCCTCTGCTTCTTACTCTGTTGAGGATGGTTAAGAGATCCAACACTGAGAGCTGAAAATTTTGTGAAATCAGAGTGAATTCTTTCAGGAAAAAATAAAAAAAAAATAATAAAAAAAGATTTTGTTGATCTTCTCTGCATAAAATCAGTGTTCAGGAGGCCCTGCTACAAATTGATAAATTCTCCAGTAGGCTACAGAGACAAGAATAGAGTCCTTGAAGCCAAAATAACTAGGATTATAGAGAAAATTATAACATTATTATTGTTATGATAGTTGGTGTAAACACCTGGGTCTGGTGGGCAGCCAAATAAAAGCACACAGTTACCCTAGGTGCAAATGTCAGGCAGCTGAGGTGAGTAAAACTGAGACAAGGGCAGCAGCCAGGGGTCCACACCTTTCACAAACATCATGGGGCATGCAATGTGGGTAAAAACAACAATGTCACCATGTCCAAAAAGCCTTGAGGCCATCAGGAAAAATTATCTGTACAAACAGATTTGGGTGAATGCAAATCTTCCACTTCAGTGCCGTTGAAATTATATTTTTTTCCCCACCAAAGGCACTTCCTAATTAAACAGTAACATTGAGACTGTGACTTAAAACAGTTTTAACAGGGAAAAGGGATGTTAAAGGCCTCCTGAAGAAATTAAATTTTTGAGGGTTTGGCCAAGAAGTGTGGATGATAGGGAGGCACATCCAGGCTCAGCTGCAGGCAAAACTGGGAACAAAAATCCTTCAGCATCGTAAAAAAATTTTAATTCCCAATTCTTCCTTCAAGAACTTGTCCATCTCTTGACTGCTCTAACAGGAAAACACACAATTCCTGCTCTGGGGCAGTGTCTTTCCAGACTGGGAATGGAAAACAGAGGGCAAGGAAGGCATGGGATGTGTGTGTGTTCCAAAGGTAACAGAGGGCAAGGAAGGCATGGGATGTGTGTATGTTCCAAAGGCAGATGAACAGCTCTGATTTCTAGACTGGCTCTTAAAAAGGAGGAAAAAAAAAAGTGTTTCTCAGTAATGTGATCAGCAAAACAAACAATGAATATGCAAAAGAGCTGTTTTCACGCACTAAAAATTTATTTAACTCCTTTAGTGAGACTTCAGAAAAAATTAAAACTCCCACAGAATTAAGAAAACACATGGTTTCCAATTAAAGAAATAATTTCCTGAAGGCCCAAATTAACCCCTTCAAACAGCTTGGAATCACACCTTTCAAAGGATTTTTGTGGCATGGGGATGGATGATGTCTCCAAACAAATATAAAATTACAAGCATGTCTCATTTTCTTATTGATGATGGGAAGAAAAAAAGCCAAAATATCTAACAAAAATTAAGAATGTTTGTGGGGAAAAAATTCTGATTAATTCTAGCAGCTCAGAGACCCCACACATTGCAGGGAACTAAAGTATAATATCAGAATTAAAATTAACATATGTAAAAGAAAAAAAACAAACATATTCCTTTCTAATCCAGTCCAATCAAGTTCAACAAAACCAACACAGGGAAAGTTAAGTCTGAGCTTAACATTTAAATACATAATATATTAAATTACTGTATAGATTTAGATGTTTCATATGCAAAATATATTTAAAACGTGCCAGCAGGGATCAGACACAAACCAGCAGGGCACTGAGGAGCCCCTGTGGTGGCAGTGAGCAGCTCTGGGCTCTGCTGCTGGCATTTCCTATTGAGCCATCTCCAAGGTCTTCTCTTGTGCTCTGTATTTCTAAATGTCTTCCCTCTTGGTTTTGGTTGTCTCCTGCACCTTTATTTATCCAGATTTTCCCACCCTGTCAGCAGCAGGCCTTGTCCAGAACTGGATATAAAATATGAGCCAAGCAGCTGACAGAACCAGAGGACACAGGCTCAAGCTGTGCCAAGGGAAATACAGGTTGGATATTAGGAAAAAGGTTTTTTACATAAAGAGTGATAAATTTGGGAATGGTCTGCCCAGGGAGGTGGTGGATTCACCATTCCTGGATGTGGTTAAAACAGACTGGATGTGGCACTCGGTGCAAGGCTTTAGTTGAGGTGTTAGGCCTGGGTTGCACTCATTGATCTTGAAGGCCTCTTCCAACCCCTGTGTGATATAAAACAAAACATTTAATTACATTAATATAATATGTTACATAAATATATTGTATGTTGTGTATTATGTCATGAATAATATGTAATAGAAAATTTAAACATATAAAACATGCATTGTAATGCATATTGAAATTCAGCAAGAAGCCTAAGCCCATCTTCCAAACCTCATACTTATATTTTATCAATTGTATAAAATTATTTATATATTTTAAAAATATACATATTATATAAAATTGTTATAGATTTATATAATATACATAAACCATTTTTTATATTATAATTACCTATTGATATAAAAAACTACAATTCCTCCAGAGAGGGCTTGAGAGATGAACATCTAACTGCAATTTAGGAGCTGAAAAGTTTGGTCTAGTGCAGACTCATGCTCCTCAAGAGATGCCAGCTCCAAAACCATCCCTGCAGAAGGGAAGTGACAAATATGAATGAGCCCCCAGGGATCTGCCAAAAAACTAGGACCTCAGAAGGAAGACAAACCAAGCAGCCACCAAACCCAGCCTTTTATTGGTGGTACCACTAGATGGTATCCATTCTCTAACTTTCCCCATTTTTTTAAATTTTCTTTTTCCTTTTTTTTTTTTTTTTTTTTTAATTTTTCCCTGGCAAATACTTTGTCAACCTGCACTGGCACAAAAATTAAGTTTACTCAGTAAACTTAAGTAGTTAGGGAGTGTGAGCAAGTGAATAATTTATTAATTTTTAGTAATAAAATTGCTTTTGTTTTTGCTTTTGATAGGCTTCATGCTCATGGCAAATCACACAGGAGGGGCTGGATGAGCACATCCAGCACCTCTATTTCACCTGTTTGGAGCAGACATCACCCGACAGGAAGAGAAATTTTGTTTTTTAAATCAGCCAATGCAGTGACTGAGGAGTTATCACCCAGCTGGCAACCACACTGCCTAGCTTGTGCTTTTTTGGCTGATCTAGCAACAGGTGGAATCTGTTTACTTCTACATTCTTTAAGGGCAGACGCTGTTTGAAATTAACTGCAAATTGCATTAATGTGTTCAGCTTCTCCAGCTTTAATGATTTTACTTGGAAAGCAGCTCTTTAAAGCCCCTCAGCACGAGCAGCACAAATTGCATTAATGTGTTCAGCTTCTCCAGCTTTAATGATTTTACTGAAATTTTTTTAATGGAAAGCAGCTCTTTTTTAATTTTTTTAATGAAAGCAGCTCCTTAAAGCCCCTCAGCACGAGCAGCACGAGGAAAATCTCTGTTTCCCAGAGATTACACGAGTCTGTTTCCACTCCCAGAGTGTTGCTTTCTGCTTCACACAAGAGCACTTGCCCACAAAATGATAGAGTGCACATTTTCTGCAAAATGCTAACCCGAGCTCCAGTAGCTCTTTTATCTTCCTGTAGCTGTATTTTTGATCTCTCTCTTCCCCATGCCCAGGAGGGATTTTTTTTTATCCTGTGCTCTGCTTTTCCTTCGTTAATGGGAAACCCTGCAGTCAGACAATAATTTGCTTTAGAAATGTGTGTTCCTCATAGCAGACACAATGGAAGGAGTTAATCTGTCAGGAATCCTGGCAATAAAATACAGGTTTATTACACCTTCACTGCATTTCCAGCTCTGCCACTCTCATCTGAGCTTCAGCAAGGAAAAAGGGAAAGTAAGTTTGGTAGAAAAAATTGGTGCAGCCCTGCTACAGCCTCCCAAACCTGGGGACTGTACACTCAACCACACTTCAATTTTTTTGCTTCTTATTTTTTTTGTTTTCTTTCAGATACACTTGCTCAGTGGAAGCATTTTTTAAATTCCTGAGAGCCAGTGTCACAGTATTTCTCCTGATCTCACTTGCTTACCCAACTGATTATTCCCTCCTGAATAATCAGCTTTTCCCAATGGATCTTCCCAGATGGATTTTCCTAAAGCAATTTATGAAGTGAAGATGACCTCCTCTGTTCTAGCATAGCCAGGGTATGGGAGGTGTGCAAATAGGCACAGATTTATTTTTTGGGAGAGAAAATGAGTACTAAACCCATTAATTTGTTGTATCAAAAAGCAGCTGTCAGTTAAAAGGAGGTTTTGCAAATAACTTGTACTGAAAGGGGTTTTTCATGTTTCCTGAAGGGTACTAAAAACTATGAAAAAATACAATTTTTCTGTGAGGTGTCCAGGACACATGGATCCATTATTAACCTGCTGAAATTATCCTTTGGACTTTGCAGGACATGCACACTCATCTCATCCTGGGACCTACAGGAGGAGAAAAAAAAAAGTAAAAATTAAACTGAAACAAATCAATATAAGGTAGCATCTTCTAAGCAGTTCTGACAAAATCTTTTTTTCTCTGTGCTTGAAAAGCTGATTTCTTACTGTCTAATAACATTCAGGCTTCAGCTGTATTACATATGGAATATGTTTTCTTGTACTTTATTTTTTTTTTTCTCCTGACACCTAAGAAGTGCAACTTCTTACTTTTGGAGGTAATATTTGTCACACTTGATTTCTCCCTCCAGCTGCTGAGCTTCATAAAATTTCAAGCACTCTGCATCTGCAAGACTTTTTTCTCTTCCTGTCAAGTTGGTCTGAAATTGGCTGGTAGGCCCTGAAAGCCATAGGGGGTGTAAAGTGACACACAGCAAGACAGACACGTGCAGCACATTGCAATTTTTCCATAATTTTGGGATGAAATGCTGAGGTCAGGCTGCCATTAGGGGGAAAACTACAAGTAAACCCCATTTTTTTTAAATTTGGAGGTTAAATAAGACCCCAACAGAACTGCATAGACTTGGGGCTGGCTGCTGGGCAGGTGAAAACATTTTCTTGGCATGTGGGGCCAGGCTTTGGTGGAAATGTAGCCCAGATGGTGCAGAGTCAGATATAATAAACTGCAGTTGATGCAAGGCAAGGAATGGTCCTGCCAATTTTTGGGGTTTTTTTTCTTACAGGAAGAGAGGAACAAGAAGGAAGTTAGAAATTCCTTTTCTCCTGGGTAGGACAGCTATGCCTACATCTTTGTGTTAAACCACAGCTGGTCTCCTTCTGTTACTCTAAACTCTGATTACCAACGTAGCTCAGCTTCTACAGAAATCATATTTGTCTGGACAGGTGAGGATTTTAAGCTATAATTCAATTTATTCAATGCCAGTCACTCCAGAATCTAACGAAGCAACTTGAATACCTATGGAATTAACAGGATTTAGGAAAAGATGGTATACACAATTCTGCAATTTTGGATTGATTTTAGAGATCATAAAAAAAAAAAATAAAAAGGACTCTTCATTACTTAAAGTAGGGTTTGGGGTAAGCTATACTTCAAAGAAACCAAGTGATTTCCTGCATCTGTAGGAGCTAAATTCATTCATTTGGCATTAATCTGACCTGTGGATAGCAAGATTCCATACAGTAAATTTGCATAAAACCCAGCAGTAAGAGCAAAACTATGATATCTGCTACTGCCCAGAATCTTCTCTGAGTTCTTTTTCCACCAGTAAGCTATGGGTAAAGAGAATGGAATTATACACAGGAAAAAGGAATTATGTAAATTATTTCTGATTCTTTAGTCCATATGTAGTTTGTGTGAAGATTGTGACTTGTCCAGAATTGCAGGTTTCAGTGCATTTTATGTATTTCTGAAAGTTTTTGTTAGAAGCCAACAGATCAAAGTGCCCAGAGGAAGTCCTTGGCCACTTACTACTTGCATTTCTTGAGGATAAATAACATTGCTGGGTGATCCAGGGCTTCCAACATGGAAACAATTTGTATGTTGTGCTTTGTAAGGGAGCTGAGTGCATGCCAGAAACAAATAATCTGTATTTATTTGACATGTCACTCCTCCAATGGATAACCTGACACAGCTCAGAAAATAAAATAAAATTAATAACATGGACCACACAGGCTTTAGAGAGTCAGTCTGCACTCTTCCTCCCTCTGAACAAAGGTGGGATATCTCCCCTCAACGTTTCAACCCTATGCCAAAATATTTTACTTGGCCATATTTGCCCTAAACATCTTGGGGGTGTCATCTGTGGGTCTTAATGAGAATATTCTGCCAGTGCTCACTTAGGTTGTTCATTATTGCTGGGATGGAATGTCTAGTCAGACCACAGCCAGAATCGGAGGCCAAACAGCCTGGAAAAGGTAAAATTTGAAAAAGCTGCTAATGCCAGAGCAATCCATCAATTCCAAACTCCAGTTGTGGTGTGTGACACAGCCTACATGAAAACCTGGAGGAGATCTGATATGTGCAGTCCAATAAAAAAGAAGATTGAGTGGAGATTTGGACCAGTTTTGTATAAGAGGACATTACTGCTATTCCTGTTCTGCTTGATTCAGAAACTGGTCAAGGTCTGGTTTTATGATTTTACAGCCCATAAACTGTGTGTAAGTCAGGTCTGTATTCTGTTCTCACACATTTGTGTACCTGTTCACTCAAGTTTTCCTGAAGATTCAACATCTTGGTTTTTTAAGCACTTTTGGCACCGTTAGATTTTAATTTTGTGTCAGGAAACATAAAGTTTGCTGGAGTGCTTCATTACCTGAGTGATAATGTAATATACTGGTACCAAAAAGAACTTAGATTTCATGTTTGATATGCCCTGTGCCATGGTGGCTTGCATTGTATATGTGACATAATCCCCTTTTCTCTTAATTATCCTTTCATTCTCATGTTTAGGTGTTTGTGAACATTGCAAATATGCTCTTCTTGGAAGCTGTGACAGTTTAAAATAGAAAGAGAACCCAAGAGAAACTCACAGCAAAACAAATCCACAAAGTCTGCAAAAGGGGTGGCATCTTTCACTTGCCAGCTTCCATCACTGGGAGCAAATAAATGAATTTTCAGGCACGGAACTCTTTCACCTCCCATGTGTGAACAGTATAAATTATACCATTATCCAGCACTGAAAGAGATCTAGATATGAATTCTCACACAAAATCCCTCTTGAATACTTCTCCTGAGTGCCATAGAATCGTGGGGAAAATAATTTTGTGTGGAAATAGGGGACTTGACAGAAAGGACCAGACCCTCAATGGGCATTACACTCACCCTTAACTTTTACTTACAATAACTGGGTCCAATATATTTACTCAGAGCTGTTCCTGCACTGTTGGATGCATGTGGATGTGTTTACATAACACTGGCCCAGTCTCTCCAAGGGAATATTCCAAATTAACTGCATAAACTTGTTCTAACAGAGCCCTTTAAAAACACCAGGAAAGGTTTCCTGAAGAGGCGCCACAGAATATTTCATCCAGGCAGATTTTCATTCTGTTAGAGGTGCTTTTTGGTTTTGGTTTGTTTATGTTTGCTTGTTTGCTTGTTTGTGGTTTTTTTTTTTTTTTTTTTTTTTTTTGCTAAGTTTTTCATTTTAAGACTCTTGGCATTGCTGGAATTACATCTTTAAATGTCATATTTGTAAGCCTGACTTTCATGGAGTCAAGTTCTGTCATGGAGGCAACAGAACTTCTCTGTGGACTAAACTTTCCATTTAAAGAATCACCACATTAGAAGAGAAGTCTGAAAACTGAAGCAAACCTCTTTTATCACTGTTGCAATGCAAGAACAGAGGTGATAGAAGTTTTTTGTCCTGGTTCTTCATGAATAGAAGGGAGGAGATTTTTTTTTTTTTTTTTTTTTTGTTCATATCTACTCTATCACTTCCTGAGTATTTTGTGGGTATCCAGCCTAGCCTGTATTCCAAGGAGCTGTAGTGTCTCAGCAGCATAGGGCCATGGAATTTTGCAATTTCTCCCTGTGGAGAGCTCACCCTTAATTTTTCCTAATGGGATTTGCCCTGCAGCAAGAGGTGAACTTGCTCTGAAGGAAAGAATTTCCTTCACTGACACCCAAGAAGAACCTGAATCCACTCATTTATGCTTCCCCTGGTGGATTTCATGAATCCACTTGTAGTACTCTCTGGATGCAATGCTGTGTGGGTGAATTCCTGCACTTGCGTCCCACTGAGATGAATCATCACCACAGGGATAAATGAAATTTTTTATAGCACGTGATGGTGCCTCACAGGACAGCTGACCAGGATGGTCTGTGCACAACCTGAGCAAAAGGGCTCAAAATGCTCAGTGCTTGCATCTGTGTCCACGGAAGGCTGACTCACAGCTGACTGTTTAATCTCATTTCTGCCGTCACACCACACATTTATTTTCATCTGGCATCACTCCTGGCTGTCACTGCAGCAATTGTGGCAGACTTGTGCTGCAAATTTAAGTCTGGTCAACCCATGTCCCAACCCTCCCTGGAATTCCCATGTCCTTAAAACTCTGAATAAAACCCTCTACTACTACGTTTCTTCTTGGCTTTCTCTCCACCCCTACTTTCTTCCTCACAACTTAAGGGCCCACAGCTTTTCTTCAAAATCCAGGTGTTACTACAGGATATGAAAAAACAATGCAAACACGCTGCTGTTTTCAAGGTAAAAAGGGGAAGTTTATTTTCTGACTCCAACATTTATAGATTTCCAGAGGTGACAGTGGATTGGAGGGTGGCAGTGCCACCTCTCCAATGACACTGGACAAACCAGCAGTCCATCAAATTTCTCATCTTTCATAAAAGAATGCAAAACAGTAAGCTATTCACAGAAAGTGTGTGAGAAAGTTTGCTACAAGAATGTAAACATAAAAAAATTTAGAAAATCTTAAAAAAAAAATCAAAGCAACATCCATGGGCAACCATCACCATCAAAGAGAAAATTCCAACATATAAAATTTATAAATTTTTTTAAATTAATAAAATTTATAAAATTTTTGCTGGAGAATTTCAGTGCTTTGGTTCTTATTTGCTTCTGGAGAGCTCTTCCTCTCTTTGCCCCCCTTTCAAACACTGATCCATCAAGTGCAGGAGTGAAGGTTCTTTATCTTGGTGCTGCACTACTCCCTCTCTCTGCTCTGGGTGCCCCAGACAGCTCGGTTCCATCCCATCCTCCAAGCTCTGCCACAAGAACAAACAGAGCCTCGGGGCCACAGAGGCCGAGGTGAGGTCTGTGCTCTGTTCCCAGCCCTTTTGATGCCATTTCATTGCTGTAACTCTTCCAAAAGCAGGGATGGAACTGGGAGTGGCTGTGGCAGCAGATCTCAGCCTGAATCCAGCCCTCTCTTACAGAGCTAGGGGATGATTCCCTTGAGATTTTGGCTGTTTCTTCAGTCTTCCCTTCCTATTCTTCCTTCCTATTTTCTTCCTATTCCTATTCTAGGAATGGAGCTAGCCTTGGTGGCAGCCAAGAGGGCAATATTTTTGAGTGTGCTTTTCCATCCAAGCTAACCTGGTTCAAAACAGCCTGCCTGGATGACTGCTTCACATGCACACCCTAAATGTCCTCAGGACAGGCTGAGCACTTACCACTGCTTCATAAAATAAAGTTTTTTCACTGAAAGCACTGAGGAAAGACTATTTTCCACATGGTTTATATCTTCCTCACCAGAGGGGCCTCTACCACCTTCCCAGTGTGCATCCTTCCCTTTGTGCCTGAACTGCAAAATGAAGGCAGAATATGTTGTCAGCTGCTCTCCAGTAAATAGAGCTATTTTTTATTATGTTGAATTGGATTTGGGTTTTTTCAAATTGCTTTGTTTGTAATATTTTGTTTGTTTGAGGGTTTTTTGTTTCCTTTTTTTAAAATTTTTATTTTCTTCTTTTTTTTAATGTGAAATGCATTCCTTTTACCTAAACCAGTTAACCATTTAGCACTGACAATAACTTCCAAGATGTGCCTCCATTCTTTTTTTACACCCATTTTTTTATTCACCACTTTTTTTATTTGTTTATTTAGCCTCCTCCAGACACTCAGAGTATTCTTTCACCTGTCTGGAAGGCATGGATATGGGAAAATTCACAACATTCAGGGTCTAACAGTGGGCATTGGTGGAAACCAGATCAATAGCATAGGAACGTAGGGGACAGCAAAAATTCCAGCTCTGCTCAGAAGGAAAAGCACAGTTCTGTTAAAGGAAGAAAGGTCAGGGTTTGTTTCCTAATAGTGCACAAAACAGAGAGGTGTGGGACCAGTGTGAGTTACCCTGAAGGGCAGTCTGTCAAATCTCCACACCGAATCAAAGTTTTTTTTAAAAAATTGGACTTTAACTGATTTTCAAAATAATCTAAGATCTTACACTCATTTCCAGTTCCCTCACTTCCAAATAAATCAATGATTGACTGAGACTTTAAATCGGCACAGAAAAGGAGCAAGGAGAGCAGTATTTCCTTTTTCTGATATCCAAAGCAGGATATATTTCTATATCCCATTAGAAAGCTCTGGAAAATTCAGTCTTGCACAAAACACAAAACAGAGCCTCAAGTGTTATTTCTTACAATGGTAAAATTCAGTTTCTAGGCTTTTTTTCCCCCCCTTTCTTTCTTTTCTTTTTGGATTTGTTTATTTCCATAGCATTCCACTGTTTCAGAAATAGCCATAAATTGTCATGCCCCAAAACCATGCCTGGGGCTGATTCCAGCCAGGGAACATGAAAGCCCACTTCTCCAAGTGCTGTGATTTCTCAGGAATGCTGGCCTTGTACTGGTCAGTGATGGCTGGAGGGAAAAAGCAAAACAAATAAACAAACAAACACCACCCCCCCCCAAAAAAAAAAATAAAAAAAATTAAAAAGAAAGACAAATTGTAACGCAGATGGACCCAAGCCTGGAAAAGCTAAATCTTTCATTCTTTGAAACAAACAAATTATTTCCTTCCATGATGCTGACTTGTGTTGATTGCAACAGCCACCCAGACCATCCTCAAATATATTTGAACAAATTATACTTGGTAGTGATGCAGCAGTTGAAAAAAAGAAAAGAAAAAAGAAAAAAAAGTGATAGAATTTTAGAATTTACTCCCCTAGGAAACAGTGCAAATTATTTTTTGCTTATATGGATCTCACAGAAATCTATGTAATGTTAAAAAGACGTGGATAAAAGAGAGGATTATATCTAAAAAGGCAAAATGTAGCAGGAAGGAAACATGAGTGCATTGGCTAGTGAGAGAAGATCATCTATCACAGGACTCACAGCTTAGCCAAGATATTTGTGCCAGCTATTCTGCTGCTTTATAATTAACAAAGGAAGAAATAGATTGAGGGTTTGGCTCAGAGTTGTTATCTTTCATATGTTAACAATTTCAGGGATTCTTTACTTTTTTTTCCTTCTTCTCTTTAGGGAATTGAGAGGGAAGGGGTGCTAGAGCATAGAGAAGGAAGCACTGTTCTCTGGACCAGCTCAGACCCCTGGAATCCATCCCAAAAATATGAGTTTGGATCAGTGGGTGACTTTTCAAAAAAGCACAGCCTTGACAGAATTTGGCAAGAGAGAAAATGCATTCAGCAGAGAACTTCTGGAGCATGTGGCCATTGATGCCTAAACCCCATCAGGGTGAAATTCCAAATAATGACAAGGTGCTCAAGGCCACTGAGATTGGCTTTTGCCACTTGGGAACATCGTGGGCAAGAGGACAGCTTTGCATCCTCACGGTCACAGAAGGAATTTCACACTAAATTATGATTTTTTCTAAAATAATTCATTTTGTGAGCACTAAAGAAAAATACATCTAAGTCCTTAGAGGCCAAGAAAGTGTTTAGAGCATGCTTGTCCTTAAGCACAAGTCACTTAAATGACTTAATTTTAAAATGACCTGTTGATAATAATGATTTCCTGAGGAAGAGCCTATATTTTTCTGAAATTTCAGATCTCTAGGCAAGGTAAAATTTTCATAAAGTTTGTTAGGAACGTTGATCTAGGAAATACAGGTCTCTGCATCAAGTAAGTCTCCAGCTTGCTCAAATATAATACCCAAAAAAAGCACCTAACCAACAAAATATAGTGAATAATAAGATACACTGAATGTTATTATCATCCTAACAAACAAACCTTTTAAGCTTAGTAACTATTTCCAAAGAAAAACAGAGAAAAAACAAGATTAGCTTGTGAACAGTTATTCAGATATTCTCTTTCTTACATAAACTGATGATAATTTTGTCACTGATGTAAGTTCTTTAAGTTCATCTGTTCTTTAAGACAATGAGATTATCCAAGATCTAATTCTCCCTTTGCCTGCATAAACTAGAATAGTCTCAAAATTCAAACCCTGTGCACCTCCCTGGTCCCTGCTGCCTCACAGCCTCATGGATTTGTTGCCACAATGCTACCTGAAAGCCAAAAGAAAGAATTCCTCAGTTTTCAGTGGAAGGGGAGAATCTTAACGAATTTTGTACAGAACAATATTTGGACTCTGATACAAGCAGAGACATGGAACTGCAGATAAACAGGCTCTGCTTTACTGGGTTGATTTACCCATAAATAGCAAAGGTAAAAAACAACATTCTGTATAAAACTGGCAGACCATTCTTAGCTGCACATTGCATGAATTCAGAAACACCCATAATATCATTTATGGGGACAAAACCCCACAGATTTGGGAAAAAAAGACCCAAGTGCACAGTAGATGGAATATATATTTTTTGAACAAACAGTCTGATATTTAAGGCTTTGGAACTTTTGATACCCAGCAAAGTAAGTTTGCTATTGTCTTCCTTTTATGTTCTGAGACTGTTCTGCTTATTGAAGTCTATAAATTAAGAGAGAACAGGACTTGTGTAATTAGATTTCCAAGTTGTAGTCATCTGATTTCTCAAGTTGTTGGGTGTTTTGTTTCTTTGATTGTTTTTTTTTGTTTTGTTTTGTTTTGTTTTTATTTCTTTGTGGGTTTTCTCAGTCAGTTTTTTATTGTTGTTTTTTTTGGTGTGGGGTGAGATTTCTTTGGTGGGGTGGGGGAGGGGGCTATTCATCACTTTTCTCAAATTACCAGCAACTTCATTGACACTATTTTAAAAAGTCATACAATGTTTATTTGCCTGAGTTGAAAGAGATGTTTTTCCTTACTTGGAGATGGAAACATCTCTCCAGTTTGCAAAACCCAATCCTTTCTCAAAATCCTTCCTTTTCCTTTTCCTTTTCCTTTTCCTTTTCCTTTTCCTTTTCCTTTTCCTTTTCCTTTTCCTTTTCCTTTTCCTTTTCCTTTTCCTTTCCCTTTCCCTTTCCCTTTCCCTTTTCCTTTTCCTTCTTTCCTTTTCCTTCTTTCCTTGCCCTTTTCCTTTTCTCCTGTATAACCAAGGAGAAAATTTGCTTTCACTTGGGATTCGGATAGGTTAAATATTAGTAAATATTACAATAAATAAACATTTTTTTTTTGAATGCAGCTATGCTGTCACTAAAGAGCAAGTGCAAAAAAGGGTTTTTGGGCTACTCCTGCTAAGTCATAGTGGCTGTTAATGAGCTCATATTTAATCTGGTTCAGCTCTGCATTTCCAGCACACCCAAGACTTCGCTCCCTCATATTTTCAAATTTGAAAAATAATGCAAACATTCCTGAAATAAATTGGAGATTTTATAAATATCGACTTAATTAATCAACTTTTGTTTTTGCACAGTAAGAAAAAGGGTCAGAAAGAATTCTTTTTCTTTTTCTTTTTCTTTTTCTTTTTTTTCTTCTTCTTTTTTCCCTTTTTCTTCTTCTTCTTCTTCTTCTTCTTCTTCTTTCTCTTTCTCTTTCTCTTTCTCTTTCTCTTTCTCTTTCTCTTTCTCTTTCTCTTTCTCTTTCTCTTTCTCTTCTTTTTCTTCTTTTTCCCTTTTTTTTTTCATGTTCAGTCAACACTGACTGCATTTATTTTTCTACTCCTTTTTGTCCTTCTCTCTGCTGATAAAGAGTACCACCATGCTCAGAATGGGCAATGTTTTCATCATGTTTGGGTGGACAGAGAAATTAAGATGCCTTGTTCATTGCCTGTGCAAAATGATGGAGAAATTGGATTAAATTCCGTGTTAGAAAGAATTCTGAGCATCCACATTTCAATTAAAATAACATTGAAGGGAAATTGCTAAACTTACACTACTCTCCTGTTAAAAAATTATTAAAATAACATTGAAGGGAAATTGCTAACTCCTGTTAAAAAATGCAGACTATATATATATAATTTTTTAATAATTTTTTTTTTTTTACTTTTCACTTAGGTTGATTTCACTGATATTTGTGCTGATCTGCATATATTCAATTTTGTTAGCTATTGTAGTTATTCCTGGTAAGAAGACAAAAAAACTTGTATTGCTTTCTGCCTGCTGTTCATAATTTTCTATGCTGATGAGTACCTGGGATTTGAGGTCTAATCAGACAAGGCTGTGGTTAAATTTTTGTCCACTATTTAAAGGTTTTTGAATACAAGCTTTGTTCCAAGTGCTTCAATTAGTCTTTGTACATATTTTTATCAGCTAAATAGTTTCTGAAAATCAGTTAGATTAAACAACATTAAAAGAGGAGACAGATACATTAAAAAAGAGGGAAACTACAAAGATAATTTGCAAAATTCGCAAGTTTGCAAAATGTAATTGAGAGTCCTGTTTTCATTATATGCTAACATTTTAACACATTTATTCCTCTGATTTGCTCTACAAAATTTGTCTTAAACATGGAGTTAGCAGTGAGGAATCTAAGTTAAAAAAAAAAAAGGAAACCAGGTAAATTTGAAGACACCAGTGCACAGAGCACAAGGAAATCTCACAAAAATGGATGAGAGCCATAAAATTTTGTGTATCTTGCTTGTGTCTTCTGTTCAAGAGCACATCACTGCTCTGTGTTCCTGGTTTTGAGGTGTAGATTTAAGTCAGATTGCACTTATGTCAGCTGCCCTGATTTATGCTCATGACATTACTTGGGAGTAATCTTGCTCGTATCAGTGATTGTTACAATGATCATTTGAATTATTGCAGGGAGATAAAGATATCCCTGAAGAACATTTCCTTCCAGCTGGGTCTGTGAGGAGCAACTCACAGGTCTTGGGAATTGTATCAGAGAAATAAAGTAATTCACATGTGCCTCACACTGATTAAGAGCCTGGATTTTGGATTATAAAGGAATTTGGCTTATTTCATTAGATTGCATAGCATAACAATTAAATATTTATAACAATAGCATTGACAAAAATGCATTTCAATCTTTAAAAAAAAAATAGTATAAAAACTATGTGCAAATCATAGCTGCTCATGAGAATAAAAACATTATTTAGAGTTTAAGGGGGAAATCCACCATTTTTACTATAGAGCCAGGAATGATCCCCCTAAAATTCCAAAGCTGTGACATCAATGCACCCTTCCAAGACACAAAACTTGTGCTGACACTGCAGCCCTGGGTGGATTGTCAGGGATTGTCCCTCTGGATGGAATGATGGCCCTGTCAAAAAAAAAGCAGAAAAAAAAAATCAAAAAGAGAAATCTCCATCAGAGAACAGAGACTGATCCTCAGAGGCTAGAGAAGGACTTAATTTCATTATTGTATTGCTTTCTGTAGTATCAGAGGGGCTTGAAGATGGCTGCTTGATACACATAAAAGTCAGGATATAATAGAAGATATTTGTATTTTTAAGCTATTGTGAGATTATATCAGGATATAATCTCACAATAGCTTAAAAAAGGTCTCTCCCAAGCTTTGTGCTCTGTCACCGCTGTTAGCTCTGGTTCTTTGGCTCTCCCAGAACTATGCAAACCTTGAATTGACTAGGACTGGTGTCTGGACACAGTGAAAACTTAATATTGCTGCAGAATAACACCAGGTAGCTGAGCTGCAGTCACAATTGAAATGGGAAGGTGTTTACTTGGTTTCCCTGCACCTGCCAGATTTAAAAGACAGTTTTCCCTCCATCAGCTTGGTCACTTTTAATGGCTCTGTAAAACTACTGAAATTTTTACAGTCAGAAACATGTCATTCATGTTCCAAAAATTACCTGAGCTTCTGCTTGGGGTAGTGGTGAATATATGCATAAAATTTACTCCAAAGCTTTAAATGCAAGTATATTTCTCTAAAATTTATCAGCATTACTTGCCACTTGTGCACCTGGTATTATTTGGCTCCAGGTTCTGTGGACCTTGCTTTCATTTTAGTTGGGAAATGAGCCTTGTGGTTAAGATGGTTAAATTAAAAGAGGTGAAAACCCAGTTTACTTCCTACAATCGCCATTCACTGCCTTGGTGGATATCCAATTTCCTCTAAACTCATTTATTTCATGCTGTAGCCAGGGGCTTCTTTATCTTCACCTGACAAAGGAAGGCTGTCTTTCATCTCCAAGGTCACTGCATTTGTAGCACAAAATAACTGCATTTTCCTTTCCACCTTCTTCAGGGGGTTTCACTAATGGTGTATAAACTTCTGCCCTTGCTCACCAAAGATGGTTTTAGAGGTTCAGCCTTTGCCTGACCTGCAGAGGGGAGGAACCTGTGGCAGCCCTGCAAAGGGATCTCTCCACTCATAATCAATAGCCCATTAAATTTTTGATTCTGAGGTCCCCTGTTGAGTCACCAGTGATGGCTGGGGAGGGCAGCTATTTCACATTTATTTTACAGCTATTTTACCTGTCCACATCTTTTTCCTCTTGCCATCTCTTAATTCCTAGGGATATTTTTGGTTTCTTGCCCTGGGAACAAACACATCAGTTCGGAGGAGGTGGATCACCATCCCTGGATGTGTTTAAAAACAGACTGGATGTGGCACTCGGTGCAAGGCTTTAGTTGAGGTGTTGGGGATGGGTTGCACTCGATCTTGAAGGTCTCTTCCAGCCCAGTGATTCTGTGAATATCACTGATTTACTGATTCCTCTGCTGAAGCTGACACACTCTTTGGATTAAGGGAGCACAGGATCAGCCCTCCCTCACTCACCCCTCAAACCCCTGAATACAGCAGAGGTGTTTGGGGCATTGTTTTTGGCTTGTTTTTATTTTTCTTCTGTGTTCAACCTACAGTGAGAGCCAGCCTTGCAGGAGTGATGGACAAACAGACCTTCAGCAAGAAGAAGGGACACAAAAAACCGTGCAGCTCACTGGCTGCTTCACAGCCTTGGAGGGGAAAGAAGGCATATATGTACACTAACATGTAGATGGAAAAAAGAAACCAGTGTCATGTATGAGACTCATTCCATGCAGGTAAGGTGAGGCCAGAATCAATACTGGCATTAGGCAACCCAACAAGATGTTCCTCATGGAAATGTGTTAGTTGAGAACTGGTAATGTCAAAATGTACATGAACTCGTGAACACAGCAGTGTGCAGGAACCTGGTTCATTGTGACACACTCTTGCATAGCTGGAGAGGATATCCTTACAGTGGGAAAAGAGCTCCACAATATTCCCCCCCTCCTGTCCTGTGGTATTCAAAATGTTCCCTTCACTGTGATTTATTCTGCCACAAAATCTGTGGCAAAATCTGTGATTTATTTCCACAAAAGGAAAGAAAACAGCCCCATCAGCCTCCAGCAGGGCATCAGAGAGGGAACAAGAAGCAAATATATTGAAAATATGTTGTGGAACCATTTGAAAACTCCAGTAGTGCTGAGGTCAGTATCTCTAATCACATTTCTACTGCACCAGCCTACCTACTTCTGCTCACAAACCCTCCTCACAGCTCAGGTGAGATCTGCCTTGTGCTACAGGGACTTGGGCTGGCTAATGTTTAGAAGAGAATAGAAAACAGCTTCAAAAAGGCATTTATGAAGTACTTAGCCCTTCACATGAAGAGGAGAAATTGTGCTTTTTTTTTTGTAGGAGAGGATGCAAAACTCACTGTAGTAGTTCTTTCTCTCAAAAAAGTTGAGGTCTGAGTAAGCCCACTTTATTTGAGTTTGTTTTGTTTTGTTTTTTTTTTTCCTTAGAGTGAGCTTTCTTTCACACAATGAGAGCCTTAGATGGGTGTTGCAACTCTTCAAGTCCCTTTCCAGCAGGATTAAGTGTTCTCTCCATACAAAACTCAAACTGGGGCCAAAAGCAAATGAGAGGAGCACCACCCCTATGAGCTACCCGTGATGCAGCATTTCTGCTCGTTCTGCTGTGATCTCAGAAATCCCTTTCTTTCAGATACAGCAGGCCCCTCAGTGGTGACCTTTGTTCAGCAGATGGATGCCACACCAGCTTCATCCACTGACCCCGTCAGGGGTGAAGAAAGCATCTCTGAAGCTAAAAACTCACAACTGGTCTTGGGTTCAGCCTGTGGGCAGAGATTTGGCTGTAGATTGGTCATTGTTTTAAATCTCCCGTGGTCAACAATCTGGCTGTAGTTGGGGAAAAAGACACTGCCTAGAATTTTCCACGTTCCTGTCCCACCAACCCTTTCCAAAAGCCTGGCCTGAAGCCTGGTGAAACCCACAGAGTTTTCCTGGGCATAGGACAGGATCACCCTGGGTTCAGGCAGGTTTCTGCCCTGGGCAGGGTGAATTTTAGGATCACTCAGACCCGTGCAGAGGGTTGAAGGACAGGACAAGCCTGAGGTGCAGTTCCTGACCAGCATCACACCGTGGAACACACTGATCCAAGCTCTGGGAAGCTCTGGAAGAGGAAGTTGTGCTGCTGTGGCACTCACCCACACATCACGCTCTGTCAGCCTGCTGAACTGGCCCCTTCATCCCCGCTCAGCTCTGGGTGTTGCAATTGTGTCTGTCATTTATTCTTTCAGCTAATTAGCATTGGTTAACTTCATGTTTAATGACCTTTCCCAAGCTGTTGCAACCAGTAGTAGAAAACACATTAAACCCAGTTGTCATTTTTACCACACACAGATTCATTTCACACACTGGTGTGCCCTCATGCAATAAAGCTTTCTGTTGCTGTTTGAATTAATTAATACTTTTGGCTTTATTTTATTATCGTGTAGATAGCAACTACCATGTTATTTTCCCTCTGATTTAATTCAACCCATATTTAAAACATGAAAGTAAGGGCAGAATAATCCACTCTGGCAATAGAAAGCCATGTTTGGCTTCCTTTCTTCTCTTGAAAATGGAGCAATGGTTTCAAGTAACAAGGATGCAATCTTTTAGAGTCAGACATTTTTCCATCAAAATATTTCATTTTTGAAACCAAATACATTAAGGAAAAAGACAGTAATTTCAATAAAACCTTCTGTAAATGTGTCTTTTGGTAAGGTGAGTGGAAACAGCTTTTCTTCAACAACAGAATTCTTTTTTCTGTTGTTTTATGTTTAATTTTACTAGTATATATTTATCTTGACTTTCAAAGTGTAATGTTATAAACAGAGTCCAGCAATGAAATAAAATTAATTCATGAATTCAAGCAAGATAAATTTATGAGATTTCAGAAAAAAATTAAATCTTCAATCCAGATGCAGTTGATCTGATTCTTCATTTGAAGAAATGGGCACAATTTTTAAGAAAAGCCCACAGGAAAAAAGCTGTTTCCTAGATATCCATTTTTCTTGTTTTCAAGCAGAACATTGAACAGTTTTAGACTAAGCACTTTATCTTCTCCCTACAAAACACCAAAAGTATTTTTATAGTACGGGATTGCAAAATAGATTTTGTTTGTGAACTCTTCATAATTCTACAAATTGAGCGAGTCATAGTCTTCTGAATACATTTTGTATTGTGTTGAGGGATTATGGTAGAAATGCCCCAAAACTTCAAACAAATATTCGTGTCAAGCCTCAGAGCTCCAGGAAAATAGATTTTATTGTATATACCACCAAATATTTAATCAGTAAGGGAATACAAACACATATCTTATTTTCTCAGATTTGCAGTGCAGCCTTGGCCCTCTCTTTGGAGAAGTGCAAACAGAAACCCTGTTTGCTACTGTACCTTATCACAATGTCATCATTCATGGGAGAAACCACTCAGGGCAACTGCTAAAAGTACGTGAGACATCCTCCTCCCAGCCTCATGTCACGGCCTGATTTCCTCTCTCCCACAGAATTATTCACCTGCTGACCCCCCATTTCACAAAAATCCAGCGTGTCTTATTCAGACCCCATGCCAAAGAGATCTTGGAGAGTTTAATCAGGGGAACCTGGCAAAACCTCCTTTAGTCTCCTCTGTGACCATCCCAGTGAAGAAAAAGCAAGAATTGCCCAAGTTTCAAGACCTCAAAATCACAAAGCTGCTGTACAGAGGCTGCAGTTTCATCAGGGACACCAAAAGCTGAAAAAAGGTCCCAGGAATCTTTCCAAGAAGCACAACTCAGCTTGGAGGGTGGAAGAGCTGCTGAAAATGTTGATCCTGTCCCAGGCTTAACTTCTGCCTCCACTGAGTGCCCTCTGCCCCTCCACAGCACTATCCCCCAAAAAGTCAGACCCAAAGCTCAAATGCTTTTAAGAATTTCAAAGGTTGAAGGAAACAAACCTTTTTTTTTCCTCAAAAAAAAATGGGTTTCAAAATATTTTTTTCAAAAATTTCAAGCATTTTTAAAGAACTCAAAATTCAATTTTTTTTTTTTTCAAAGGGGTAAAATGTTCACCTGAGATTTAATTAGTTACTTCTCTCCCAGGGCATGACAGACATGAGAAATTTAAAGAAACAACATTTGTTAGGGTTTGTATATCACCTTTTCTGTTTCATCTGAAAATCTGACCCTATTTCTGCATGCTGGATGTACCAGGCCTTCCACCCCCTGCCATGAACTGAAAATAAATCTGTCACACAAAAACACACAGGCTGCTTGTGCCTGGTTACAGAGACATCAGCTTCAGGCTTGAACCTTACAAATTCTTTACCACTGCTGCTGCAAACTCTTAGTGTTGTTTTTTTTAGCATCATGGCCAGTCAGAAAGCAGTGACATTTATACTTGTGGGCCATGTATTGGGTTTATGAATGGAAATATGTTAATAAAGAGAATTAGGTTTATTAACAAAGGAATTGCAGTGCTTACAACACATTGCTTTTCCTTAAATATATATGGATCACCTGTTGTTTTGTTGTTGCCTTTTTTTTTTTTTTAATATTAGTTTAAACATTAAGCTACTGTTATATCCTGCTAAGGGGAAAAGAAAAAAAAAGAAACTAAGACCAACAATGAAAGAATAAACACACTGAAATTTTAAACTGCTCTTGATTGCCAGCCAAAGAGAGCCCTGGTGAGATGGACTGCTCCATCTCTGCAGGGAAAACTCTCAGGAGGTGGGAAGCTGGAGCTGCTCACTGGGACCTGGTGTCTGCAGCAGGGTGATGCTCAGCTGTGCTGACTCTGGATCCCAGCAGGTGGATGCACTCAGCCACAGCACCTTCCAGCAGGCAGCTGGCACCTCCAGTAAATATTTTGTGGCAGTGCACAAATCCGGAGATGACCACAAGAATGCACTGCTCGTGCTGAGCTGAGCTCTGATTTAAGTCTCTGAGGCAAAGGGAAGCTCCACGGAGCCTGCTGAGGACAGGCAGGGCACAAAGCAACTTTTGGCTCCTCCGTGACTCAGGGGAAAACCCAGGACACCCTCTAAGAACCCTGGAAAGGTCACTTCTAAGAACGGACTTCCCCATTCCGTCTCTCACTTTTCTTTGTTGGGCAGCCTGCTGGAAGCCCTTCCTCTAACCTCAGTGAAGTTCTCCCTGCACCCCAGGCCTCTGTGATGCTGCCACCCTGATCTGCCCCCCTGGCAGGAATATTCCCTGGCAGGCTGCACTCAGCAGATCAGGGTTGTGAGGGGAAGGTGAGGCACTGACAGCAATGGTACAGTGCCCCAAAGTGTCCCAAAATTGGCAGCCCAGCTGTGGTTTCCATGCTCAGGCCAGCTCCATGACAGAGCTCAGATGTAAATCTGAGCAGCATCTGCAAGGAAAAATGCTAAATCTGTATAAATCAAGATCTAGAGGCTTGCCTGGGACCTTTCAAATTGCCCATTCATTTATTCTACACAGGATCTCTGTGATCCCTGGAAAACACACTAAGGTATGCATTTTGGGACTGGAGTTCCTGCCCTGTCAATGTCTGAGTATAAATCTCATGTAATTGAGAAGCTGGCTACATTTTTTTTTTTTTTTTGCTTAATCCTGCACTAGCTTCTTTAGTTTGTGTAAGCAAAAAAAGGAAGAAACAACCAGATCTGGATTAATCTTACCACTCTGCTCCTCCAGTTTTCCCCTTTTCTCACTAAACCCACAGCCTCTGCACAGTTTTCAGGGCTGCTCTCTGGCACAGCCAAGCTCCAGGCATCCACGGCAATTTGTGTTACAGCAATCCCATGCCAAGGAATTCCATCTGCGAGGAACTGAGGCAGGCAGTGGCCAAGAAGGCGTTCTGCAAGGGAGGGATTGAAACCAGGACCAAAAATGTGCTTTTGACAGAGCCCTCTTCTGATGCCTAGGCTGTAACAGGAGCTGTGGGTGTGCTCCAGGCACTTCCCCCAAGCACAGCTGCTCCCTGCTCCCTTCCCACACGGATTTTTGCCACAGAGCTGCTCAGGTCTGCCCGTGGCAGGTGAAAATGGGGCTCAGGCTCTCAGGGATGAGTACAGAGAGAGCAGCAGGGCATTAGGGGTGTCACTGATGCCTTGTGAGGGCTGGAACACAGGCTGGATGGAGCTAAAGAATAAATTAGGGATTTATTAAAAGGATTTCCTCAATGGATCCACCTCGGGCAGCACAAGAGCCCAGCCAGGGCTGCACCCAAGATGAACCAAAATGGTCACAAAATGGACAACTGATCATGAGGTCTCTCATTTTTACAAGTTCAGCTCCATTTGCATATTGGAGTTGATTGTCCAATTACAGCTGTAGGTTATCAAGTCTCATCCTTCTTGTTTTTCTCTCTTCAGCCCACGTTGTTTGTGCTCTTGGGCCTGAGATTTGGATCATCTGTCCTTGGTCCCCAGCTGGAGAAGGAATTGTTTTGTCTCCCTGCTCTGTGCACAGAGCTCACCATCCCATAATGTGAAGCTCAGACCCACACACTAAAGCAGCACAGAATCTGAAAAACATAAAAGCCAAAACCTGAGGCATCAGCTGAAACCTGCACTCGAGCCTGGGTGCTGATCTCCTGTTCAACTCCCAGGTGCCAGTGCCCTCAGCCCTGTTCCTTTCTTGGGTTTTTCAGCCCTCTTTTGTCATTATCTGAGCTGGTTTTTGGCTCTGCTGTTGTTGAATTCCATATTCAGACTTGACTGGCCACCAGAATAGGGCCTGAAGTCCAAAACTGAGCTGACTCTTAATATCTAGATAGGCTTGTGCTTTGTGATAAAAAGAGGCTTCAAGAATTTATGCCAGTGATAAGGGTAACTTTGTTCCCCTCATACAGACCTTGAATAAAACATCCCAAACATCTCTCACCATCAAAGATCCCAACCCTGAAGAAATTTGATCTACAAATCAAGGCTGAGGAGTAAAACACACCAACTGTGGGGAGCCTTGATGTACAAGGGTGTGTGCATTATTTTTCTCAAGGAAGCAAACTTGAAAAAGTTTGTAGCTTGAAGAAAGGATTCCTCTTTCCACTCTTTTAAAGCACACAATAAAGCAAGTATGATCACAATACCCAGATTTTTTGGCTCTATCTCAGATATTGGTTGCTTTTTTTCCCCCTGAAAGTCTTCAGATCATGGCAATGGCTCTGTTTTGTTTAACAGGCTCACAGTATGCCTCCAGCTTCACTCTTAGTCAAAGACAGGGAAGAGATGTCTATATACCACCTATAGTTTGTCTGTAGGCTTTTGTCAGCACCACCAGAATAATTTCAGACCACGACCACCAAGACTGGTGCACTGTTTTAGGCAGATCCTCCAAACCCACCAAAAAAAAAAAAAAAAAAAAAAAAAAAAAAAAAAAAAAGTAGAAGATCAGTTTGCAAATTCCATGGAGTTTCACCAGTTGAAGGTCACATGCAAATTCTACCTGTATTGCAGCCTGTTTGTTTATCTAAGATATGTTACAGCCTGAAATAACCTTGCCAAGACTGTCAAGTGATGGAATCTAAATATTTTGACCATGATGACTGGACTACTAACATATTCTTGCTTTCTAATAGTTGACTGAATTTCATTATCTTAAATGTATGTTGCAGGGAGCAATATTGTATTGCTGATGCAAGTTACATGAGTAGACATTTCTTTAGGACACACTTCATCTCATATTTCTAATATTCCAAATGGAGATTGTTTTAATCTGTTGGAGACTCCATCCCGTGCTTTGTAATAGTAAACCTTGTGTTATTTTTGGTGGGGCCAAAAATCAAACAAACTAAATTCTTCCCAATTTGATTTTATAACTTAGTTCTAAATCTTTGGGGGAAAAGGAGGAAGGGAAAAAAAAGAGAAATGAAAATAGAAAGAAAAATGTTTATGAAGTAACTACTAAAAGCCCCCATATGGGAGCAATGATGCTGCAAAAAACATTGTTTTACCTAATCAATCACTCTTGTTAAACACAACAGAAGTGCTGGCTCAGTGTAATTGAAGACTCGCAGTTGCTTAGCTCATCTCTGCATATTTTCCTACTATCCAGTAGATATACTAGTTAGCCCTTCCAAATTTCTGGATTTGTGGTGGTGCATGAACCAGAATGAGAGAGGAATCATTATTCAGTGCCTGCTCTGCCTGATCAGTGCAGGTTTGGAAATAGACCTGTTGGAAGCACAATTTTTCCAACAGTCCTAAATGTTTATACCGTCTATATTTTTAAAATAGGTTTTAAAAGTAGGATTTTTCAATTTCATGGCTTAATTCACTTGTAAATCAGGTGGACATTCTGGCCATTTTGACCAATGTGATCTTGCAGCTACAGCCTCACTTGAGTCAGCTCAATATTTACCCTGAAATGAACATTTTTCACTATCAATGAATGTTTCCTCATGGCTAACACTCATCTCAAGTTGTGAATTTGCTTACTTTTTCCAAGCTAGAAGAGAAATTATAGCTGCAGAATTCAAAGTGGTTCTTAATTTATTTTGTATAGGCAAGTGGATGAAGAATTTGGCCAAATCTTGCAATTACTGGCTAATTATTATTTCAGTTAGGTTTGGATGGTTGTTGTTGTTGTTTTGGTATTTCTTATTTTTTAGTGTTTATTTTGAGAGGGGTTTTGGTTCTTGGGGTTTTTTTTCTTTGGGTTTTTGTGGTTGTTTGGCTTATTTTCATTGTCTTTTATTTGTTTAAAATTTAATCTTGTCATTACATAGAATATTGTTGTGGCATCCAGAGACAACATTAACAGTTAGCTTCTCAACTTCATGCTTCAAAAGACTGTGACCTGATTTGAAATGTCTGCAGATAAGCAAATGACATTTGCCAACCTCCAGTCATTACCACTGATAATTTAACATTGTTGGGAAAAATGTTATCTGGGTATCTGGGTATTTTACTGAGGAGCTGGTTGCAAAAATTTATGTCTGACTTAGCCCAAATTCTAGCAATCAATGGGCTACAGCAAAATTTCTGCTCATTCTCCCTTGGAGGCTCATGACCTGGTTTTGGAAAGCAGCTGCTTGGGGATTTTTATGTGAGCTTGTGTGTTTGTGTATGGGATGAATGCATGTTATTTTATTTGGTTTTTTTACTGATGTACAAACAAATAGGATTAATGCACCAGTGTCTCCTCAAGGAAAGCAGGATCACCATCTCACAGCAGAAAAGGTCTTTAATAACACCCACTTATGACTATATGAGAGTTGATTTGAATGTGTGTATCCCATTTTTTCCCTTTGTTTTTTTTTTCCTTTTCTGCATTGATTTTCTTATTTGTATTTTTCTCCTGAAAATTCAGAAGTGAAGGTATGCAGAAAGCCAAGGCAAAGAATATTTATGTCAGACAAAAGAAACAGCCAAATAATGCTTTGCTTTCTCTTGCCACATATCACATATCAAAAAGAAAGAAAATGCCATAAGAATAAAAATCACTGTGGAATGCAGAGACCCATTTTCATGTTGGCTCCTTTTGGAGGCTCCACTGCAAAGACCAGAGCTCTGATTACTTTTGTTTATATATGTCTTCTCCTCTGTAAACAATTTTTACTGCTTTACTGCTGTTTGCAATAACAAATTGGATCAAATAATGAGTACCTAATAGCAGCTGGATAGATTTACACAAAATGTCATATACATTCACAGAAAATGAGGTCGTTCACTGTGACACTGTATTAAAGAACATTTTTTTTTTTTTAAAAAAACCAGAATAATTTCTATGAAAAATCTCTGCTTTTCATCTTCACCATTCTTGAGTAATTTTATAGTCTATATATGTTATGATTTTAAAGAAAGTACCATGTATCCAAAGTCTTTGTGTCATAATTTCAAGTGAAGTGTTAAAATAGTACACAATTGTCTAAAAATATTTTTAATTCTTTACCAAGGCCTTGCTTTTCTGAGGCAATAAATATTCAAAGTACCATCCCAGCATTTTTGTATTTTGGAAGACGTTAGCAACAAGAACATTAAAGTACAGCTAAATTATACTTTAAATATTAAAAACTAAAAGCATGCATTATTGTTTTGGGATTTATTCCATATATATTTCTCCTTCAACTCTTTTATTACATTTTTAGCAAATGAACTTAATTAAGAAAAAGAACATTTTAAAAGTTGAGTTCATAATGTATAACCTGAACTGATGTGTTCAGATAGAAAAACCTTTGTCCAAAATCTCACAGCCATAAAAGTCCCTCAAAAAAATTTGCTCAAACACTTTAAAACTACACAGCAGAACAGCTTGGCTCCCTCTAAAAAAAATTTGAATATTTTCAAATGTTTTGTCTATCATGCTTTACAGCATTTTCAAGAGGTTGCAGTGATGAACAGAATTATTTTCATAAAAGAACAGGTTACAGCTTTGTGCCAACCACAATCATTGCTTTGAAAGGATATGGAAGAAGAGCTTTAGTAGTAGAGTGAAATATAGGATGAGTCTTTTGTTTACTTACTTTTGTCTCTTTTAGGTATTTAAAGCTGACTCTTTTGGTTATAGATCATTATGAAACCAATTCTTCATTGCAAAGAAGGAAGGAAGGAGTTTCCTGAAGGAATCACATTCAGGAAAGAAAAAAGGTTTTTCAAACTTGATTTAGCAAGATGAATAGGTAAGTATAATGTCTAAAGTAGTGTATATTTAATAAAAAGAATAATTTTTTAAAAAATCAACAACAACAAAAAAGGAATTAAAACCAAATCAAAAGTCTAGAAAGAAATAAACAAAACGTAAAGCTCCCTCCCTCCCTCCCTCCCTCCCATGATTAAAATGGTTATAAATAAGGATTTTTAAGTCTCAGCTTTTCACAGATCTGTTCCCCACTGGCAGGTTTCTATCAATTTTTGGATAATGCTCCTAGGAATTTCCAGCTCAGTTCCCACAGAGATAGGAACCTGGATTTGGAACACACCACTCGCTCTACCTGTTCCTGTGTTTTCCACATGCTGAACAGCAGCATCAACAGCTCATTTCCTCAGCACTGCTCGAAACCCTTCCAGCCTCCAGGCTGGTGAACCAAACCAGGAAAAACAATGTGGAACTGGAGAGCTGCACCTAGAAGCAGGCAGCAGAAGGAAGTGACCCTGACCATGGCAGGGGAGTTTGGTCATTAAGGTCCCTGCAGCCCAAACCATTCCATGGTTCCATGAAAGAGGGGAGCAAGCTGGTAAAAGAAAAACAAACCATGACCCTTTAAAAATCAAAAACACAAACACCACACACTCACATGTTTTAATAACTGAGTTACATTTCTTTTCTTAGGAATAAAATAAGTTAGTGATTTTCATGCCTGTCTGGTAAAAAGAGCAAAGACCTTTTTTTTTAACCCCATTCAAATTTATTTTCAGGTCATGAACTCTAAAACTGTCATCAGCAGGCACTACAAACTAGGATTTCCTGAAGGAAGAAGGAACACACAACATTTCCTCAGAGCTGCAATTTGTTTCACTTGGTGCACAGCTAAACTTTACTGGAAATGAGAGTTACTCTCTATCCCTTAAAAGTGTCTTGTTCTTTAGGGGAGGTGTTATTTGATTTAGTGTTTCTTTATCCATGAGGAATTTTTATTCATTGTCAGGAGAGTGGGAATAAATATTTCCCATGGGAGTTGGAATGCACCTGCAAGTTGCCAAGTAATGGGGATGATTCAAGATTCTGAACTAACAGATGTTAACAGTGGAGAAAAGCTAAAAATGGATGTTGAGCACTCAACCTGCCACTTGGCAGAGAGGAAGATCATCTTGATTCATATTTTCCTGTAGGAATTTCTAAAATTCTCTCCATCATGTAACTCCCCAGTCTTCTAATTTAATTACTTATCACTGTACAATTTTCCTGCAAAACTTAATAAAAAGCACAGATGTGAAGCTTCATGTACAATGACATTTGTAAACTAGAAATATTGATGTTTGCACATTTCAGAAGTGACAATGGGGGAAAAAAAAGCTGAATCTGTCCCTCCATATCTATCAACACATATGAAACATGCATTTAATACCATTTTATTATTTTTTAACTAGTTGTTTTACTAGTGGTTAAGCAGGTGTGTCCCAGAACAAAGTGAAACACAGAAAGTTGTTGGCCTCAGCAAGCAGTGATTTTGTGTTAACAATGATGAGATTAACAGCAAGAGAATCAGAGGTGGAGCTTTGTGAAAGCTTGTCAGATTTTTGTTTCACATAAGCAAAACAATGTGTGGGTGGCAAAAAAGAAAACCATCCCTTGCTAAGGGCAAACTTGAGAAATTCACCTCTGGAGTTAGAGATCAGGTTGTGGGTTGTTTTTTTTTTTGGTCATATCTGTAGTATTGTGATTGACTGAACAAGAGCAAGAACAAGATAATGTTCGTGGATAAAGGATCCACTCGTGGCTTGAATCAACAGGGAAATCCCTGGATGTTACAAGCTGGCTTACACTGGCTGCCTAAAAGCTCATCAGCTCTGCCACAACTCAGCTCCCCAGGTTCTGTCACAACACTGGGAAGGTCAAGGCATCACTGGCGGTCATGACATCACTAAAGCTTTTTAATTAAGCAGAAGTAATCCTACCCTTAGACTGCACTTTATTTCAATTAATTTTTGCAATTCACAAAGGGAGTCCTGGAAGTATTTGCTAATGCTGTGTTTCCTCAATGGAAATATTGATGGTTTCCTAAACTGTTAACAGGGATTCACAGCTAATTATAAACCTAAGGAGATTTTTCTAAAGCCAGTGGCTTAACATTTGTTTGATGTTGGAGGTAAGGGCCTGTGGTGATTTTTATTTCTTCTGAATTTAATGACCTGACTTTAATTAATTTTCTCAACAGTTTTTCTAGAGGTTTGATATCTTTAATTCATCTGTAGATGCTGCTGGTTCCTGAGGGTGCTTTCCAGTCTCTACACTTCAGTAATTCAATGGAACTCAACATTAGTGGGTCTTAACCTTGGCAAGAATTATTCTTGATACACCTTGATAATAAGCCAAATGGTTTTATAAAAAACCAATAAACGGGTTATGGTAAATTTCAGTAAGACAGTGTTAAAAAGACAGACATTGTCCCAAACACCCCTTAAGCACGAATGTGTCCCCAAAACCCCAAACTACCTGCAGAGTGGCAGCTGTCCCATGAAGAGTTCAGACTTGGGGCTTCATCTCTGCTGCCTCTACTCTCCACTCAGTATTGAATATTTAATTAAAAGGGGATGCATCTAGCAGTGCACTCACAGTAGCAGCTCAGTTTCTCTCACTAAATCCTGCATCCCTGTTTCCTTGGGTGCAACACAGGTACCAGGAGAAAGCAAACTTGTCTGGGTCTGGTTTCTAGGCAGCAGAACGAGCATATTTAAATCAGAGCCACCACAGTGCCCATCAACAGCCCTGCATTACCTTACACGTGGCACTTCTGTGTAGAATTTGCCCAGGCTGTTCCGTGTTCAATACAGCAAAATGCTAATCAACACGTTTAATTAATTAGCTTTTGTACATAGGGCCTGAAGCCTTAATTAACATTCCTCTCTGATTAAGTTGATACTGAGGATTCCAAGTCTCAGGTGAAACTGAGTGTCGGAAGTTTTAGCTCTTGATCTTCCACCCCCCTGTCTCCCAGGACTTCAAAGTGAGCACGAGGTCAATTTCTCAAATCCAATGGAGCTTTGCCATGCCCTTTTCCTTCCCTGGCAGTATCTCCTGCAGCAAAAATCAGATACTTGGAAGTTTTGCTTGTTTCCCAGTCCCTTGATGTCACCAGGCCACTGTGAGTTTGATAAAAGACTCAAGATTCCAGACCATTACTTTTCAGTGATAAGATGTCACTGGGTTTATATCTGTTCTGTTTTACAAACAAAGATACGGAAAGAAAGCCTCACACCAACTTGTGCAAGAAATAGTCATTGCAACTTTTTGCTATCCTGTCTGTAAAAGCAATTTTCCTTGTCTTAAAAATACCATTACTGTGTCATACAGTTTGTATCTCCTGTTGTATTTTTGTAACCTACCTCCCAAATGGTTCGATCCCTGAGAAGATAGCTAGCTATAAATCCAGCTAAATCTGTATTTCTTACAGGCCATTTCCTCAAAATCAACATGGCTTGCTAAAACTTGGACTTTTTTTAAAAAAGAGGTTAGATATAATCCTGCCCAGCCACCTCATGTAATAAAAATTACATGAGTAATTTTGTCCAAGTGTCCAAGTATTGGATGAACTGGAAAATTACCAGGCTGAGGTGATTTATAGTGACAGAAGAGGTCTTCCCTCCTTTGCTATCAAACTCCTTTCTGTCTAAAAGAACATGAAGATTTTAAGCTCACCTCAAGCTCTAAAGCCCAAGTGATTAATTTATTTTGTTGTGTAACCACCTCCTCCAAGGGGACCAGCTTAGGGTAAAACTCAACATATTGGGTCCCTTATATCAGACTATCAGAAATGCTGAAGTAACAGAAACATGCAGAGTTTTCTCACTTTTATGAGGCCATATTCAACACAAAAGTCTAATTTCAGCTACCCAAACTGAAAAGATTTCCAGTACTGAAGTTTTCTTTTCTACAAAATAGAAAAAATAGCATACCTTTATCACTTAGATAAAATGCATGTTGAGAAATATGATTGGGTACTCACAGAGAATTAGTTACAGATATGCAAAGGAGGTTTTTTTACATTAATGTATGTTGGCTTAGTAAATTATATAAAATATAAAGAAAATTTGGTATAGATATTAACTTCTGCTGATTTGCAACTTGCAAAGATTGAGATTTTGATTCTAGTCTTTGAAACTCTAAAAAAAAGTTCGATGTCTTGTAAATTTGCATAAGGTGTGGAGACAAATTTCCTTCTCAACTTCTTTTCTTATCTCTATCTCCCAGTGAATTGTCATTCACCTTTTAGCTCAACTGTGTTCTACATGTGTTTCTTTTTAATCTTTTTATAGGTCTTTACAGGTATCCAAGCTTAATAAATTCCATCAGAGCTTGCAGTGGCAGCTCTGTGTCAAAAGGAAAACAAGTGTATGGCTTTAGTAATTAGTAGATTGCATCAGAGAGAGGGAAAGTAGCAACTTATTGCAAAAGCTGGCTGAAAAACAAGACCATGCCTCCCACTTGATATGGTATCAGTGCAAATTACAATTGGAAAATAACTTCATAAAGGGTGTATTTTCTCAGAAAGTGGGGGGCTTTGTTTGTTTGTGGTTTGTTTTTTAGGGTGGAGGTTTTTTTGGGAGATGCTTTGGGGGTTTTTTTTGTTTGGTTTTTTGGGGTTTTTTTGGGGGAGGTTTTTTGGGTTTGGTTTGGGGTTTTTTTGTTTTTATTTTAGTTTGTTTTTTGTTTTGGTGGGGATTTTTTGGTGATTTTCTTTTTGTTGGCTTTTTTTATTTGGTTGGTTAGTCTGGGTTATTTGGGTTTTTTCCTAGATGAAGAAGGACAAAAAAAAAATCCCAGAATTTCTAGGAAAGACAGGAGACTGAGCATGTTTTGTACACTAGTTTAAATCTTCCTGAGGGATAAAAATAGCCTTCAAGCAAGCACTCTCCTCCACCCCTGGGTGGATCATGGGGAGCACTTTCCACTGCTCACCTCCTGATTATGCTCTAGCATACAAAAATATTGTTTGGGAAGCAAATGTGGCAAAGGGCAGAGGATGTAAAGTGGTTTCCCGAGGCAGGAGGGACAATGTGTGAAGCAGATGGATGGTTCCTCATCACCAGGAAATTCTGATGCTGTTTTGTGGTCTGATTTTGGCAGAGGATTGTGGTGTGAGGAGCACATGGAGGCATCCATCCCCTGGTTTTTATCTGTGGCCTGCCAAAGAGCCAGGAGCTACTGCTGCCACTCAGCAAACAAAGACAAGCCTGGGTGCTGCTGCCTCCTTCATACAGACTTAAGATGTTTAACATTCAATATGAAAAATATTCTGGGGCTAAGGAGTGAAATGGGCTTTCCCCAATCTGTGGCCTGCCAAAGAGCCAGGAGCTACTGCTGCCACTCAGCAAACAAAGACAAGCCTGGGTGCTGCTGCCTCCTTCACACAGACCTAAGATGTTTGACATTTGATATGAAAAATATTCTGGGCTAAGGAGAGTGAAATGGGCTTTCCCCAGTTGGTTTGGGCAGGTTAACCTCTTGTTTGCAAGAGGGCTCTGCAGCTCTGCCTGCTCTGTTTGGATAATACCCACCTATCAAGCACTCATGACTGATTTTTCAGTACAGTTAGAGCTAATTTGTCATGGTTATCCACCAATTTCTAGGGCAGAATGCAGTGAATCACCTCTTACAGTAAATATTTCTTTAAGAGGCTTGGGGTGCAAACCAAGACCTGTTTGACACGCTCAGGTTAAGCCTCTGTGTTGGTGAGGTTGATAGATGAGTCCTCAAAGAAGGGCACAGATCCCTGCCCCTCCTTTTAGGAGCCCTGCCTACGTGATTGATAATTGAGTCAGTGTTATGCTAAAAAAGTTGCCTTAGCTACAGTCCTTGGCTCAGAGAGCTCATCCATCACTGGCCAGGAGCATTTTGCTATCTATCTATGGGTGTTTGAATGCAAAATACTCCTGCTGCATTGTCCTGGTTAATTCTGACTGCAGCCAAGGGCAGGCAGTATCTTAATGTCAGAAATTGATTTATGCTTGCCTAACAGAGAGTCACAGCTGGGTTAGGGAAGTGCTGGAAAACTTCCTAGTGAGAAAGCACCTAAAAAGCAGTGTCAGGAGCAGTTAGAGCAGGTGACTGAAACCCACAGAAGAATTCTCCAGCCACTTGTGGCTGAGAAAAGTCTTGAAAGAAAGCAAAATGTGGTCAGGCTCAATCTGTGTCAGTGCTCAGGTCACAGCACGTCTTGATCTAGTGGGTGGCACCCCTGTCCATGGTGTGGGGGCTGGAAATGGACGATCTCCATGGTGCCTTCCAGCTCAAGGTGTCCTGTGATTCCGTGATAGCACCACAAATTCTCTGTCCTTCTTTGAGGGATGATGCTTCAGTGCACAGCTGCCAAATATCTGGTGGCCTTATGCTGTGCCAAATCACTGTGGGCAAGGTGGGTACCCTCTGGGATAAGGAAAGGGGAAATAAAACAAACTCTAATCCCCTGTTCTGTACCTTCCCTGCTGAGGCTGGTGGGCAAAGGCCACATTATTTCCATGGAATGACCATTGGGCTAAGGTTTTGGATTTTTTAAAATTTTTTTTTTTATCTCTCTGGATCATTTATCTGTCCTGCTGCCACTTGTTGGCAAGCACTTTGGTTTGAGAGGAGCAGGCACTGATGAGATGCTGAAACACATCCACAAATGCTTTCTTAGGTGAGCAAATATTTCTTTTGGACACTGTGGTGCAGCAATAGGATGGGTCCCATCTATGGCATCATCCTTGCCTGTACATGGGCAAGTATGAGTTTAATCCAAGTAATCCAAGCCTTTGACAGCGACTCAGTCTTTTCAAATTCACACAATGTGTGAAAACAAGGAAAGCTACGTGTCAGACCAGCCAATCCAGAGTTCTCTGGAAGTCCCCAGGTTCCAGCTCTGAAAAGTTAATTTCCTTTTGCCCCTTCAGTCTCTTTTCCATGTTGCAACATGACCTGCATGCATATTCCCTCAGTTTTACCCCTTTATTTCTCTGTTCCTTTGCCACATATCTCAGATGTTCCCCAGTTTATTACCAGGAAACCAGCAGGTGTTTGACAGATGGCAATTTGCCTGGTATTAATTGCTGGGAAACTGCTCACTCGGAGATCTTATCCCTTCATATTCTACTCCTTATACTAATTGGCATTCTTGATAGGTGATAAGGGGAGAATAATAATTAGATATAGACGGAGGATTTTGACTGATGCAATCTGCACAGCAAATACCTGAGCAGCAGCAATCACAGCAGCTCAGGAGCTGTCAGGAAGCTCTGCACAGAGGCTGGGGCATCACCTTCAGAGAGGCAGAGTGCTGGTGAATTACAGTCTGTCTTCTTGGATATCCATGAGAGGCACCACAGTGGAAGGTGTTAATTAGTCCATTCTCCAGCACCTTTGGGAGAGGGAAGCTCACAAAGGCCTTAGAGGACATTAAGCAGGCCATTCCTGGAGGCAGGTGGCTTTTAGCAGCATGAGATCACAGCTCCCAGCACTTTTCCCTGGAGAGGAGCAACCCCTGACGTGTCCTGGGTGCTGTTTTGGGGCTGGCTCTGCAGGTGCCAGCTCCAGGAACCTGCTCAGGGCTGTGCCTGGCAATCCCCAGTGGTGTTTCCACCAGCAGTGACCAATTTCACAATCCCTGGTGCACATCTGCTCACACGAGCCACCATGGGAAAGCCCAGCTAGGCAGGGCAGCAGAAAAGGAACAGATGGGGCTGTTCAGGAAAAAGAATTTTTTCCCAACAAGAACCATCAGAAATATTTAGTGTATGAGCAAAGATTAATATCTTTAATTTGCTATTAAAAAACACGAAAAACAACAAAAAACCCAGAGAAATATCGTTGTGCTGGGTAAGTGTTTCAGATTTGTCCTTTGTGATAAATGTGTGATGAATAAATATCTGGAACTAGGCTGGCTGACAAGGGAAGGTTTCTAAGTGCTGACCATTGGGAATTTAATGAAAATGGAAGTAGAGTGTATTTAAAGGCAACAACAATGTGAAAATGGAATAGCCTCCAGGTCTGCAGGCTGAGATATCTGCCTCAGGTTTTCTCATTCACATTTTCAAATCAGAGCCCTTTTTGTACATTCACACCCCTTTTGTTTTGATTTCTGTGCCTCATTCTCTGAGCATTTTACTGACAGCATCAACAACCCCCAAAAATCCCCAGCCAGTTGTGTGGGGGTTTCAGTAAAACAACAGTACACATCCAGAAATACTCTCCGAAGAAGGCTGGGAGTATGCCTCAGCTCATTTAAAACCAGAAATATATGGTGTTACACACAAGTTCCTATCAAAGAAGCTGGCATGGTACAGGCTAGACACCAAATATCAGGACATGTTTATAAACAAATTACAAAGAAACAAAAAACAAAAACCGAAAACAAAAAAAACCCAAAACAAAACAAAAAAACCAAACCAAACCAAACCACAACAAAACAAGAAAAAAGAAGGGGAAAGAAAGAAAGAAAGAAAGAAAGAAAGAAAGAAAGAAAGAAAGAAAGAAAGAAAGAAAGAAAGAAAGAAAGAAAGAAAGAAAGAAAGAAAGAAAAAGATATCTGAATGAAGTACATGACCATTTGAAAACAAATGAAAGGACAAAGTTCTTGTAGCTATTGATCTCCAGAGAAACCATTTTGGGATGATAAAAACCTTTCACCTTCTTTCTTTGGCTGGTTTTTTTTCCTTCCCCTCTTTGCAGCCTTGAATCTGATGTGAGGATCTCCAGAGAAACCATTTTGGGATGATAAAAACCTTTCACCTTCTTTCTTTGGCTGGTTTTTTTTCCTTCCCCTCTTTGCAGCCTTGAATCTGATGTGAGGAGCTGGTCTGAATTCTGTAGTTATAGGCTCACTGCCAAAACAAGCAAGCAGTATGTTCACAAGATGTTATAATCAGCTGCAACAAGCAACCAATTTTTCTTGCAGCAATTGGACCTAACAGAGGGTGAGGATATGACTTTGTTCCTCCTTATTTGTTTTTAGCATTCTTTTATTCTTCTTTTGTTTTTCTTCCACAAAGATATATTCCATGCACTGCTAAAAGCTGAATATTCCTTTTTTTCCCCCCCCAAAACTGATTTATACATAAAGACAGTTTAGAAAAAAATACCGATACTTCTTGAGACCACGTGCTACATAAATTTCTGCTTGGATCTGGCCTGTGCAAAACTCCTCATGAGATGAGGGCTTTTTGACTTGATAAATCCCAACTTTGGGTCATATTTCATGTAGCAGCCCCTGGAGGACTCATTCAGTCTCAAAGGTGATGACAGAAGTCACATGGCTACTACTGAAAGACAAAAGAAAATTAAAACAAAACAAAAGTTTGAAGAGAATGTAGTGGTCCATCAGATAATGAAGTCCTGTGGTCCTGTGCCATGGAAGAGCTCAAAGTTTGACCCCTGTTATCTTGAAAGATTTAAAATGAAAACAGGCAGGAGAGAAATTCACAGTGAAGCAGATAGACATGGAGATATGCAGCTCCTATCAGGGGAAATAAATCTGATTAACTTCTTGTGACACCTCTGTTTGGTCTCAGAATTTTTTACCTTTGTCTTGAATACAGCCAGAATTCAACCTCATGTCTTCTGTGCAGACACATCTACCCTGGAGAGGAGCCACTGCTAGAAAAACTGAAAGATGCAACCCCTCAGTGATATTGGGGTTGCTGCTGCATTTGAAACTTCTGATCTGAGTTCTCTTCCACCTTTTTTTTTTTGAGGTCCCTTAATCCCATCCTTCACAACAGCTTCGTCTTGCCTGCTCCACACGAGCCTTCCACCCAAATGTTTGTGCTTGGCCTTTCTGAATTCCTTCTTTCCATGAAAAAGAAGGCCACAGGAAAAGAGAAAACCTTTTCATCCAGGGTTCTGCTGCCCAGGACGTGGCCCTGGTGCCAGGATGTGAGTGGCACGCCTTGCTCTCCCAACAAACTCAAGGAAAATCAGATTTTTCTCCTTCCTGCTCATTCTTTATTGAATTCACTTGTTTGCTTGGACAAGAAAGAGTCATCGATCTCTTCTGTGTGCAATAGTAAGAGGACTTGGTTTTATTCCAGACCTCAAGCCACAGAAAAGTCTAAACATTGAGAGTGCCCAAGACCTTACAGAATGAAGATTTATATATAACCCTATATTTACTATTTCAGACACACAGTGCTTCAGAGTTGGTTTCTTCTCCAGCTCGGATCAGTCTTTAACTTGAACAGAGTTTTCAAAGAGCCTGGCTCCTGGCCTAATGCTAGTCCAGGGGAAATGAGATGATCACAGGGGTAATAATTTGTACGTTGGGCTTCAAGTCAGATGTGGTTGTTCTATTCTCAGTTTGTCTGTCCATATGGACTTTCAAAGAGGAGAAAGCAGCATGGTAACAATTCACTTGAAAAGGCCTCTGATTTCTTAGTCAGAAAGTTTAAAGGGATTGTTCAACTTTCATTTAAATAAAAAAATAAAAATTGCCAACCAGTGTAATATTAATCACCTCTAACTGGATGTTATATTGGTGGTGTAGCCAGGCACATACTTGTGCTGCAAAGTCCAGTTTTCTTTCAATTCCCTTTTGGTTGCATAAGTCAGGACCAGTCCTCACTGTGGCTGTGCTGGCAGCTGCAGGCTTTTCAGGGAAATTCTCCACTCTGTGTGACCTGAGGATTGTGACATGGAAACACTTTTGCCAGATGAATATCCACACAACCCTCACCCATCCTGTGCCCAGTGCCGAGCCCAGCTCAGGGTGAAGGTGCTGGGAGGATGAGCTGGGGATGTGGGATGGGGCTGGGACAGGAGATCCAGATTTATCCCTCCTCCCTCCCGGGTTCTGCAGGGAGGAGTTCATCTGCTTTTGGAGGAGGAGAAGGGACCTGGTCCTGCATGGTTGTGATTTGGCAGACACAATTCTTTGTAGTGATGAACTTGGGTTGGTTTTTCCAACACAAGAAGCGGTTGTGTTGCTCCACTTTAGCCCCTGAATCACAGAATATTCTGAGTTGGAAGTTGAAAGGGGGCCCAGAAGGATCATTAGGTCCAATTCTTAAGTGAATGGCCCACAGCATGCTGTGACCAGCTCAGGCAGTCTGAAAGACCTTGAAAGAGAAACCAAGAGGAACCCATCAATCCAGACACAGCAATTCACTCATTTACACCACACTTTTGATTTTCAGTCATGAAAGCACACTAAACTGACAGAACTGACCAAAATCCCTTTGAGTTTCCCTGATCAAGAAATTTAATAAAACTGCTAATTACAATTTATTTTCTTCCCCCCAAATTTACTTCTTCTGTGTTCACTTTCCACATGCACTCATAACAATCAGCTTTACAGTCACAAGCAGGCATGGAAGATTTTGCAAGGCCTAAACCTGCATGAAGTTTAACAATACTTTAAAAAAGATCCGAATCACACACTGGTTTTCATGTTTTTGTAGGATAATCATTGTTTCTAGAAGTATTTTACCCTCAGCCTTACAAACTATTTAATATCTGGAAGCTATTTCCTCACTTTGTAATTATGTTTCCAGAGGAATTCTTGAGACTCTATTAAAATTCATAACTATTTCTTTTTAATTTGGATATCCCTAATAATAAAACTCAGGAAGCAGTTCTTAAATATATTCAATATCCAACTTTTTCTTTCTCACATAGATTTTACATGGAACAGAATTTACCTCTCCACAAAGGTCTCTGCTGACTACTGTGGTTATTTGCTGCCATATTGATGAGACAAAAATACAAGCACATTCAGGCAGCATAAAAATGATAGTGAAAAAGTTCAGCGATGATTTTGTCCCATGCTGTGGTTTCACTGACATCTGCACAATTCACTGAACAGCTGCACTGGGGTCCTTTCAGATGAGAGGGTTTTTTCCCCACTTTAGTGAAGCTGAAGGTACAAACCCAAAAATCAGATTCCCTGTGAAGGAACACCTGAAATGGGTTAGGGAATCCCTCCCTTTAGCATCAGGAGCACAGCTCTGACCCAACAAGTACCAGCAGTCAGAGAAGCTCATTAGGGCAGGAAATTTATGCAAAACATGTTTTCACTTTCCCTGCCTGAAACAAAATCACGTCCATGGGTTTAGTACTTTAAAGCACTAAAAGTAGTGTTGGCTTTACTTTTGCTTTTTGGTGGATAGCATAATGTTCTGATTTAGTCAGGGAAGAACCTATATATTAAATGCAAATGCTGAGAATATGAAGGAGAGTGGATCAAACCCCTGCTGCTTTTAAAACTCATTTATGGATGCATAAAGGCATATATGTTTTATGCATATACTTCATAAAAATGTCCTTCCTCTTCTCTTTGGCTTAGTTTTCCATACCTTTGTCTCCAAGTCTTTGAAGTTTTGTCCAGATTAAAGCAAATGTGAAATTAAACAGTCCTTCTGCTACAAGAACCTTGGATGCTGGATTGTTTCATTAAAAACTATAATCGTTAGGGGATTCAACAATTGAGCAAATCACTGATCTATTGCAAGACAAATTCATTTCAGCTAATCTAGCTGTTCTCTGAGCTTTGCTGGTTTTTCATCTCTTTTGTGTGAATGAAAAAGAAAAGAAAAAAAATATGAGGAATATATTTTCTTCTACATATCAGCTGAGAAAGAAATTGCACCTATCTCTAAGCTTCATGGGTAGCTCCTTCTTATGATTGAATCCTATAGTTTAAAGAAATTGACTACTAGCCCCTTGAATGGTCTGTCTTCCAAAACTTCTCTTGCAGAAGTTACTAAACCTGACAGAACAATATAATGTAGAAGAAGTGAGGTTGGTGCTGATAATTTACAGACAGTATAGACACTGAACCAAAACCCAGTAACAAAAATATTTTTCTACCCTCACTCCCTGACATTCTCTGATAAAATCCTATTAATAAAGCAGCTGCCAATCTCTTTAACACTGCCTCAGATTTAGTTCAGTATTTTGGCTGAATAATTTCAGACAAATTTTGCACCTTGCATCTGATTTATTTCATGTTTGTCACTGGTGACATGCAAGTAATTGATCACGTGGGGATGAGTATTTCTTCAGTGGATAAAATTACTACCCATTTTTATGCCATTTACAAAGTTCAGTGGATATTGTGAAAAGTGTTAATTTTGGAGGAACCTTGGGGATTCTTTTAAGGTTTTGCAGATCAGCTGCACCTTTGCACTAGCAGCAGGAGATGCAGGGCAGGACAAGGCTTTGTGTGATAGCAAACCAACTGCTGCCACTTTCTGTGAAGGAGTGCAAGGGTTGGGTTTTTTTTCATTTTATCATTCGTGGGTACTGCCTCCCTCATTAAAATATCAAGACTGTTTTAGAATTAAAGAGAAGCTCAAAAAATTTAGCAAATTGCTTTCAACTATGGACTGAACTCAGAACCTCTCCTTTAAAGCGAGTAGATCAAGAGTCTTCCTCAGTCTGGAGATACCAGTGACTCAGAATGTTGCTTTGATCCCAAAACACAGGAAACAAAGGTGGGAGGAAGTGTTTTGCTCTGGTACTTCTTGTTTCCTCACCTGCCCAGGACTAGGAAGTGTGGAAAGAGGCGCAGTGATAACAGATGCTTTAACAAGTCTGCAAAAGCTGCTCCCTCCTTTCAGGAGTTTTCCCCTCCCTCCATCTCTTGACTCTTTACGTACCTGGCAAGTTATTCCATCTCTCCACAGGCCCATTAGGCTTTGTAATACCTGAAATTCATCACACTTGGCCAGCTCACGGAATTATCTGATGAAATAAACTCTACGTGCTGAAATGCAGGGAGATGAGGCTTCCAGTGTGAGGCTCAGCAATATAAGATCATGAAAAAAGGAAAACACATTTATTGGCAAGGATCAAGTGGCTGTGACATAGGAAAGGAATGAAGCAGCGTAGCTGTCCAGTTTTGTACTGTTTACCATAATGATAGTCTCTGGACAGACACTTTGCTTTATTGAAAGCTCTGGCACGATTTATCAAGTGACCACAATCTGAATAATATCTTCTCTTATTGCTGCAATGACATGCAGAATTCACAGCTAATGCCTGTGATTTGTTATCATATGGGTGGATCTGGAAGTTTCTAAGGCTTCTCCTATCTACAATTAAATTCTCCCATCGCAACAATCTCAATCCTCCCAAACACAAACAGTTCTGCACGTAATTAATTTCAAGCCCTGGAGTTTACAGGCATCTCACTGTGCATGAAGTGAAGCACAAAGGTGATTGTGGGGCTGGACCTGGGCCACTGATTTTTTGCCTAAAAAAATCCCTGAATTGCTGCAGAGGAGCCCAGAGCGTGACCACTTTGGCCAAAGCACAAATATTTTGGCTGGGAATGTGGCTGGATGTCCCCCAGCCTCCTCCTGCTCCCCTCTGCCCTGCAACCTGGATTGGGAACTTCCATGTATGATCTGCTAGGACAGGGTGAGGGGGCATTAGTGTTGGTGGCATCACTCCTGAATATCTGGAGAGCAAAGCCCAGCCCTGCTAGAAAAGTGACAATGATTGGGGGAGAGCAAACAACCAAGAAATCATGGCAGCAGGGTCAAAACCAGTTATTTCTTAACTTAATTAAGAAAATAAAGAAAATTTAATAAAATTAATTAAAAAGCAGTTATTTCATTTACTTAATCAAACCCTTAGTTTTGGCCAAAAATCTTCAAAACAAACACAACCCCACCCCAAATAAACCCACCTAAAAATTAAATTTCTTTTTCTGAGGGCATGATTGTGATGTTGTTTCTTAAAACAAAGGGGAAACAGCCTCAAACCCTCTACTTTATTAAAACACTGCATTCATTCTGAAAACTAAAATAAAACCATATCTCAGAACTCTTTTTTAAGCATGATTTCTCTTCTAGGCCTGCTAGTTACAACTGTTTGCACTCCAGTTATTTACCTCGTGCCACTAATCAGATAATCACAATATTTCATAAGGACAACAAACGAGTCTTAGACCCCACCTAATCCAGACAGGTGATGTCAGTGGATGTGGAAATCTCAGGCCATCACCCACCATCCATCTGATTATTCAATTACCTAAGCCTACGACTTTGTCAGCTGGGTTTGTGCAACACAAATCAAAACCTACCTGGAAAACAGAATCCACACCTGAATCAGGGCTGGAGTGTGGAAAACTGGGGATGTGGAAGGTGGGTGAAGGAAGGAGGCAGAGGATAAATGCAGGAGAGGGTGGAAGGGTTGTTGTGCTTGTGTTTGGGTTCCAGGAAAGCTTTTAGAGGTTTCTCTCTGTCAGGTAAGTCAGGCAGAGATTTCTGCCAAGGGTGCCACCACTCTGAAAGGCAAGTGTTGTCTCATCCTCAGAAATGACAACAATCTCACTAGGAGAAATTCCACTCAACCCAGACCTCCTCTTATTTATTTCTTAAAAGGTAGGCACTTTGCACATGCAGGGAAGTCCACATAGCATCTGCTTAAATTTAGCTTTCTCTCCACCCTTTTTTTTAGCTAAGGACAACAACGATGTTATTTTATGTGCTTTTATAGGAAAGTCTACATGGTAGAGCACAAGTCTGAGGCTGATCCTGAATCCTCCTGCTGTGCAGTCATAGGTCCAGCCAAAGAAGGTGAACACAAATGAGAAAATAGTGTGGACACTTCACTTAGGATTTTTAATTGAGGCAGAGAAAGTGCAGAAGAAAATGCAGGAATCAGATTGATGACTATTTGTAAGCACCAAATTATTTGAAGAATAAGGAATAATTATAATTATAATTATAATTATAATTATACTTATTATAATTATAATTATAATAGTACTACTTCATAAATTGAGTTATTTACATCACCATAGTAGTGGGCAGAAGGAATAGCATTAGCAATGCCATTGTCTGTCTTATGCCTCTGGCCTGTTTTTTCATTGCTGTATAGCAGATTTGAGCAAGAGGGACTCCTAAATCTTTTCAGGTTTGGGGCTGTCCTCCCAAAGTTAATGGAAATAGAAACTGTGCATTGGTTTAATGCTCCAGCTCACAGGGACCAGACCTCTGTTCTTCCTGCACTGCACAGCTCTGAGAAATTTGCAAAAAGGCACTGAGGGGCTTGCCAGAAAGCAGAGATTTCCCAATGTGCTCAACATTACAGCCTGGGAGTTGCACATCCCCTGTCCATTATCAAAGCTTTAACTCTGGGGTTTGCTTTGTATGGAAATTCTCAAATGAAGAAAACCTGAATCACTACCAGGCAATAAATCGGGTTAGATTTATACATTTTAGATGATTAATAGCCAAAAAAGAATTTCAGCCCAGCCAAAACTGTAATGATTTCTGTTTTACACACACTGATAAAGCTGACTTGAATCTTCTAGCAAAGGAATATTTCTTAGCACTTCTCCACAGGAAATATGATAAAAGCCCCCAAACATTCCACCTAATTTCCAGCAGACACAAAAAAAGACTAAGTTTTTCCCAACACTGGGAAGCTGTAAGGAAATGATTGGTGCCCCTTCCTTCCTTCCTTCCTTCCTTCCTTCCTTCCTTCCTTCCTTCCTTCCTTCCGTGTTGGGAATCTGAAGAATCAAATTTCACAACAGGAATCCATCCCTCTTCTCCCTGTGCTGGACCAGGGGGACGTTCCAGATCACTCACAGATCCAAGGCTGCCCTGACACCAGCATGTCACCTCATCCTGAAACATTTTTAAACTTGCTAGGATGCTGCTTTCCCTGGAAATCCTGGGAATGTGTCAGAGATTTTGTGAGAGCAGGAGGCTGGAAAATGTTTGGGGCCTGTTTGAGAAATCCAACAACAAGGTATCCTGATGAGGGGATCTACTGCTGTGATGCAGGAGGACATTCTTAACATGAAATCTAGCAGATACCTGTTTGTGTTGAAATTATTTCATTGCCTTGAAACTGGCTGTAGTGCCTTACAAAACACTTATGGTAGATAGGTCTTGTGTCAGCCACAAAAATGCATGTAGGCTCAGCTGAGATAACAATACATACTTTCAGATGCTTATTCATGTGTCAGACAGTTCAGACCTGGGCTTTCTGTCAGTCATTACCTCTGCAGCTGCACCTTTTAAAATCGTAAAGCTTGGTAGAAATAGAAGGAAAAAAAAAAAAAAGAGAAATATGGCAACAGCATCTGGATTTTATTTGCTCAGACTAGTATTATTTCTTCACCTTTGGTCGGCATTTTACTCTTCTAAACAGGTGAAATTCAAGAAGAAACTAGATCCATGTCCAGTTAATAATACACACTGTAAACTGTAATTAATCTTTTTAAAAAATAATAAATAGTTACATGAAATTGGAATACTGTCAAAAAAATTCCAATGATAAATTGATGTTTGATTTTTTTTCTCTCTAACCTAACAAATATTTTTGTTGCATTTCCCAATTAATAATTTTTTTTTAATAATACATAGTTACATGAAATTGGAATACTGTCAAAAAATTCCAGTGTTAAATTAATGTTTGATTTTTTTTTCTCCCTAACCTAACAAATATTTTTGTCACATTTCCATTCAACCTGCCTTTAAAATGAAAAAAAAACAAAGGGGGGGGAAGGCTAGAGAAGAATACTTTTGCTAAACAAGGTGCTACTAAAATAGTAATAATAATAATAACAATAATAGTAATGTATTCCACAGTTATGATTGCTGTGCCTGCCGCATTTCCATTCAACCTGCCTTTAGAATGAAAAAAAAACAAAGGGGGGGGAAGGCTAGAGAAGAATACTTTTGCTAAACAAGGTGCTACTAAAATAGTAATAATAATAATAATAATAATAACAATAATAGTAATGCATTCCACAGTTATGATTGCTGTGCCTGCATTGTTAAGTCTTGACATTTTCAGAGAGGAGGAGGAATGCAAACGAAATTTCTGGTGGGGCAGAAATTTCAGAGGGTGATTCTGGCACTGAAAGCATCTGGACTAACCTGAAATCTGAAGACAAGTTGTTTAAAAACAGAAAAGCAACTGAAGGTTGCAGCTCAGTTTCAGAGCTGTTGACTTTTCACAAAGAGCCCTCAGAAACAGGTTCAGAAACAAGTTGCAAACAGCACAATTTCTGCTCCTTGCAGAGGGGTGTAGAGGACCTAAAACATGGTCCTGGGAGCCTGTAAATCCCAGAAGGAAGCTCTGGATGTTCCATCCCCAGCCCCACAGTCCCATCAGGTTGGTTTGGAATGAGAATCTCCATGGATTCCCTCCCTGGGGAAGCTGTTCCCACGTCCAGCTGGGTGATCAGGTGTTTCTGCACTTGTGTGGAATTTTCTGTCTTTCACTGCTTCTGTGTTTCACAGATTTTGTGCCCACTGCCTTTTGTCCTTCCCTGCACACCACTGAGAGGGATCTGGCTCTGCTTTGCACACTCCCACCACCGACTTTCACACATGATTACGCTTTAAGTTCACATTTTATCCCCTACCAAAACACAAATTCCCTCGTTGCTGCTCCTTCAGCAAACCTCCATCAAAGGAGCAATATCTGAAGCTTTGCTGAGTGCACTCAGTGAAGGAACACTTGCAGGAACAGATGGTTTTTATCATCCTGCTTCTGGCAGGCTTTCACAGTGGGGGTTTTATCTCTTGCACATGCTGGAATACCCCTGTGGATTGGTTTGTGTGGGCACAGCCAGCTGCCAATTCAAACAGCGTGCAGCAGAAATGCAGAGGTCTTTATCCCAGGAATGATGAGGAACGTCCCGTGGCAGTCTGTCTCTGGCTTTGCTCCACCAAGATGTTTCCACTCACAGAGTTAACTGGAAATTAAAAAGTCATGTAATCATATTGTGAGAACAAAGATGATCCAGGTGCTTTAAAGAGCAGTTCTGGCAGAGGATATGGTTCTAATAAGGAAATTTGTTTTTGTCCAATCATTTTTTTTTTTTAAAATTCACCTTGTCTTTCTTCCCCACAAAAGAAAGTGTAGTTAAAGAAATTTTTCCTCCTCCCTTCTCCATCTCGCTAATTTTTTTTTGTTGGTTTGTTGGGTTTTTTCCTTTTGTTTGTTTGGTTTGGTTTCTCCTAACAGGCCTTTCACGTAGAAAATCTGATTCAGATCTAAGAAAAACTGAGTCTATGGAGAGCAACAGTGAACAGCTCAGCTCTAACAGGTGACTCCTTTATTTTTCCCAGAGGAAGGATCAGCTATATCTAAGAACACAGTTAATTCCCTAGAATGATCCTCAAGGTCTCCAATACCAGAGAAATTACTGGTTATTCTTGTATTTAGTACAAGTTTTTTTTGGTAGCAGCAAAGCTGCTGCCTGGCCCTGTGCACACAGTCACCCTGGCAAATTCTGGGACCCTGCCTGGTCCCACAGCTCTTCTCTGATCCTTCTTTGGTCATGCATGCTGCCCCAAAAAAGCCCCAAAAATGGTATTATTTTTACCTTGTTGGTCGTGCAGTACAAGTTTGTAAAATTAAAGTTGGGAAAATTCCAGCTGGGGGTCGTGGTTAATGGTTTGCATGACAGACTGAGTGCAGTGTTAAAGGAGAAGACACTGCACGAACATTCTCACACCATTCCAGGGGTCACAGCTTCCTTCTTCTCCAGGCTGAACCCCAGGTTACTCACGGAAATATCAGGCACCAGATTTACAAAAAAAAAAGAAAATTTAATAGAGTGGTACAGCAGCGAGTCTCTGACTAGTCTGTGCTAAAGAATGAATATCTCTCAAAAAACCTGAAACCTCCCAACTCTGATTTTCTCCTTTCTTTTAATTTACTATTAATTGTATTTTCCTTCTTCACATCTTTATATTCCTTTTGCCTGTTGGAAGACAAGCACAGCAGCACTAACAAATGTTTTTCTCTTCAGCTTGGATGACCAAACTCTGCTTAGTCTTGGGCATCACAAAGATGCTTTGAGCTCATTATGAAATAAACAATTAAAGTATCTGGATTTAAACCATCACCACCCAAAATTTCAGCTTCACAAACCACTCCTACCCAGAAGAATGCTCACTGAATAACCCTTACACTTCCTGAAAACTATCAATTGAAAGCACTTGGTCATGGGTACCAATGGCAGTCTGCAGGTCGCAAATATATAAATTAAAAATTGGAAGTAACTCAAGCTTTAATTGCTGGTTCTGTTTTTATATCCACATTATGCTAAACACATCTAAAACATGGCATTTGCAGCTTAAACTGGCATCAGTTTAAAATAAGCACATATTTGAAGAAAACTGAACTGCTTTTAACACAGTTGCACAATGGATTGGGGTTTTTTTTCCTCTGTTAGTTAATGGGTATATTGAAAACATATTTCCATAGTTAAAAAAAAAAACAAAAACAAAAAAACCCCAAACCACAACTAACCAACCAACCAAAAACAAAAAAAAGCAAAAAAAACCACCAAAACCCCACTCCCCCAAAACCAAAAACCAAACCTAAGACAATATTCTTATCTGAGCTTTGGCAGAACATGTGATTATGAAAATCACATATTTCACAAACAGATTTTTTTTTTTTAAATCACTCATGGGATTTTTTTACCTCTTCAGTAAGGTGTTTGCAGTTATACAGAACAAAATGGCACACATCAGAGGAGTAATCACAGCCAAACAGAGATCTCTTTGTACAACCAAATACGCCAATATCCTCATTTTATGCTGATAGGCATATTATTAAAAATAACAGTCATTGTATTGAGGATAGTGGTGTACATGGCTCCTGGTTCAGGCTTAAGAACATATGTCTTCCAAGAAAAATTAACAAATCTGGTGCTTTAACATGTCCCTTTTTCCCCCTTTTTCTCCAATGATGAAAATTTTGCGTCTGGAAAATTAACAAATCTGGTGCTTTAACATGTCCCTTTTTCCCCCCATTTTCTCCAACGATGAAAATTTTGCGTCTGATTTTTAAAAAAAGCAACAATGTATGAGATTTTTCAGAAGCATTAATTTCTGGCTATTCTGAATACTCAGAGCCCTTAATACATCCCAAGAGAGCAGAAGTAAATTATTTCTGGTTGTTTTCTCTGCCCTAATGACAACTTTTAGATGTGAGGATTTGCACCAAAGCACTCAGTGAAGGGTGAAACCCCAATTTTAGGTGCATTAATTATACAGGGCAAAGGAACATGAGCTTACTGCTTCTGCATAAGCAAGCAAGAACTTTATGAAGAACTCTTCAGAATGATCCAAAGCACTGACAGAAATACAGGACGATTTGTGAAGGACTTCAGAGATCAAAATGTTCTAGCAGTGATTAGAACATTTGAGCAAACACTCAAAGTTGAGCAGAATTTCAGCTTTCAAGAAAAAAATTTATTGACAAAACAACAGAATGACTGGCATCAAAATAGTTAATGATATCTGGACACTCTATTTAAAACAGCATTAGAAATTGTCTAAAATTGGGCATTACCCTTATTTTTATTTTGAAACGTGATCTTTTTTCCTTTGTAGGTGACACTTACATAGCATTAATAATAGAAGAAATGAAAAAAATACTTCAATCATACGTAAAAGCTAGGTGTGGGTAAAAGATCATTAAAAAAAAAAAGGTCAATCAGTCTTTACCAATGAGAAGAAAAAATTTAAGCAGCAGTTGAATGCCCCAGTTCCTTGAGGCATTCAAAGTTTGTAATGAAATAGAAAAAAAAAGTTTATTTCTTACTTTAGGAATATGAAATATTTTGTCTAGGTATAGTCATTACTACTGTTGGTACAAAAAATTTTCCCTTTCTCAGGGCCTCTACAACACCACCATTGGTCCACAGACATTATCCAATCCTGCAGTCATGGTCATCAGTGCCAGAGCTTGAATTGGTACTGGAATGGGAGCAGCCAGAAAGTCAGAAACAAACCCAGATGAAACTCGGGCACTCTTGAGCATTCATCAAGTTTCTCACAGGTCTTTGAAATCAGCTGAAGGGATTTTTTTCACCATGTGTCTTTCCTTCCTCTCCACCATTGTGCAGTGTCCCCCTCTCTCACAAATGTATTTCTCTTTTACGTTGGCTAAGAAAAGCATTTTTGGACCTCAAAATGAAATTATTTTGTGCCTTTGAGGTGGAAGGGACCCAACCACCATCAGCATCTGAGATCCCCACAGCACCGTGGACTTTAATATGTAACATTAATATTAATAATCTTACATAGAAGAGCAAATAACCAGTTTGGGGTGCTTTTTTTCCCCACAACAAGATGGCTAATATATAGTTTAAAGGAATTTTTGATGGCTTGATGTTTGAGAAAATAAAAAGAACTTTGACCACTGTCAGTCTGTGTCTCAGCAGAGAATGTGGTTGTATAACAGTAGAACACTAACTCTGCTTTTATCCTTCAAAATCAAATATTTCCAAACTTTCCTGTTATTTTTTTCTTATTGGTTTTATTGTTCTAATAGAAAAATGGAAGGGGGTAATAAAAGTAACTTCCCTGTGATGTTTTATATTTGTTCTACTACTTTAAAATTCAGTTGATGAGGCGCTACTGAAACTTGCCCAGTCACTTGGCTTGGAGCTCAGATGCATAAAATTTAATTTTAAGCTTTTGTCTACCACTGAGGGTTTTTTTTTTTCACAGCCAGGCATACTTTGGGTTTAGTATCTTAATAAACAAGATGCATTTCAAATTAGTCTCATCATTTTTTTACAGTGCGGGAGCGGGGAGGACTCGTTTGAGTTTGATGTAATGTTTTGAGTCAACACAAAACATTTTTTGTTGTTTTGCCAAAAATAAAAATCATATTCAGCTGTGAGTCAAGGCAAGCCAGAACCTCCCAACTATTTTATTCTGGCTGTTACACTGAAAAAAATTCATTTATCACTCAGAGGTATGTTGCTATACCACAGGATGAGTGGCCATTTGTTTTTGTGCTTTTTTTGGGTACAGTGGGAGAGTGCATTTCTCCTCCATGGAATTTTCTCCCATTTTTGTTTGCTTGTTTATTTTTGTTTATGTAAGCACACTGTTATTGATACCTGCCCAAACCAGAGGCATCGGGATCACAGGACAGTGTCAAAAGAGTTTTTCTACATCCTGCCCTTCATTCCCTATTCAAACTAAATTACCAAAGGAAATGTTGTTCAAAGTATTTGCAGTTGTAGTTCAGGGCTCCTGCTTTTCTGTGCTTGACACTCAAATGTTTAACCCCAATTCTCAGTCACTCCTGAGAATTTCCAAGGTTTTACAGTGTTGCAGAAATCACATTTAAAAACCTCACAATTTTTTCCAAAATTCATTTTCTGGCCTCAGAGCAGCACAGTTTGTTTCCACTGTTGTGAAGTGATTTTAACTCCATAGTGTAGGATTCTATGCCTGTTTATCATAGGTGTAACTATGATACTGAATGTGCAGTAGTGGAAAATCACATCTGATGAATTCTACATCATCTCCATAAAAGATGAAGGCAGAAGACTAAGTAGTGAACCCTAATTTTTGGATCAGCAAACCTGAAAGAGCTGAATCCTGATTTCTGTTATGACAGCGTGAGGTAAAAAGGATCACACAGCCTTAAAAACAGGCATGGCATTTGTAGCAGATCAAACTCACAATTCTTTGTGGTGAAGTTAGCATCCAGGGGAAAATTCAGACTTAATTCACCAACTCCCCACAGCTTCAAAGACCACTGGAATGTCCTACCTCTATCTACCTCTATTAGAAACAGAAAACAATGTTTTTAATGAATCACCATGCAATTTGTTAAATTACTGTGACATTGCTAACCTTTACAATAATTTAGATTGCACTAATTTTCTTGAAATTTTTCTTTGCCTTTTCTAACCTGATTGCATATTCTGGAATCTGATGGAATAATAAGACATCCCAAAAATCAGAAATCAAACAAAACCTGAGGAAGAAGGAGCCTTTTCCATCTGTAAGTCTCAACTAAGAGCTGCTATAATATCTCCCCAGTGAGGACAGCCTGGTGTGAGAGACAAGTTCTAAAGAGTTTATAATTGCCATAGCTTGCTTTCTTTTTTGACTAATCTAGAGATAGAACATTGTAGTTGATTAAGAAGTGAAATGCAAAGAATTAAGAGCTGGGTGAATGTAATATTCTCTGCAATTACTGAAAGAAGAAAAACCAAAAGAAAACTTTTAAAAGGCCAGAAATTTAGATTAGGTAAAAAACATCTAAGGCAGCACACATTCAGCATTCCTTTGGATGATCATCAGCTTTTCATGGATTTTGGGCTGTTTTTTTGTTTGTTTATTTGTCTGGTTTTGTTTTGTTTGCATGTTTTTGTTTTATTTGCATTTGGGTTTTGTTTGTTTGGGGGTTTTATTATTGGGTTGGGATTTTTGGTTGGTTGGTTGGCTCACTGCCTTGGGTTTTTTGTGATCAACTTTTGACTTTCCAGAAAACATCTCTACATGCACGAGTGCTTTCCACTCCACTCCATGATTTTTCTGGACAACTATTACCTTTTCCTGATCCTTATGCTTGCATTTATCACTCTCTCCTTCTTCCCAAGCTTTACTTTCCTGCAGGATGGTTGCTTTGTTGTCTGATGAAACTTTTCTGGGCCACTTAGGACACAGGGACAGCTTTTCAGTGGGATGGATCTGCACTGACTCTCACTTTAGGGCCTGCAGACACCAGTTGCTTTCCCTGAAGAGTGGAAAAAAAGCCCAAGAGACACAGCTGAAGCCTTTTAGATGTCAAACACTGTTCCCTGTCTCTTTTTAGCTTTTCACATCATTGTTTCCCAGCACCACTTCCCTCCAGCATCCACACAAGTTGCAGTGGGTTTTGCTCACGCCAACAAGAAATTTAAGACTCTGGCTTTGACACACAGACACAACTTGAACTCTTGTCACTTTCAGATGTTACCCATGCTTTTTTCCTCTTTGGGAAAATCAGATTAATTACCATGTTTTACATGATCCTATTGCTTGTTAGATGGTGCTCACCTTCCCAGGCTCGGGTGTCTGTTTTCCTCCCAGCTGTGAGTATCTAACATCCTCTGTTCCCATCCCTGTCTGCGGTTTGGTCCTCCTCTGTTGCAGTAAAGTATAAAAATCATAGAGAAAATCTTCATAAAATCAAGGCTGCTCCTCTGGAATCAGTGGCTGGCCTTGTCAAAACCAGCATTTTTCAGGTTCCCATGTGAAAGCAATCCTGTTGTGAGCACTTAGCATAACAATTTATTCCCGAGTGAAAAATAACTTACACCTGTATAAACTGTTTTTACACCATTAGATAGGAAAATGAAAACTATCTCTCACAAACAACTTCCCTGCATGTAGGGACCGAGAGTTTGACCAATCAATACAGAATAACAACCTGTTACTAACCAATAAAAGTAATTGGCAAGAAAACTACCAACCAATTGGAATCACACAGAATGTCTGTAAAACTGCATAAAAATCAGTTGTGTAAATAAAGAAGGGACTTTTTCCTCCATGAAGAAAATGGAGTCTGTGTGATTTATTCCCATAGACCTTCACTCAAACCACCAGGATCTCTGCCCCCTTTCCTCTTTTGGCTAGGGTTGGGTGAAAGGGCACATCTGTGACTGGGATTCTTCCAGGAAAACCCCTGCAGCAATAGGAAGTGCTGCCTCCTAAAGCTTTCCTCATCTCTTCCTTCCTGCGCCATGGAGAGAAAAGTGGAGGGATGTGAAAGCTTCCAGCTCCATCTCCAGCATCAGGATGTGGAAAAAACAGGCTTGGCAGCTCTTTGCAATGCATTTTTTGCCAGGTGAGGTTGAAATCCTTGAGACTTCAGCTTGTTGCCACTACATGGTTTCCAGTTTCAGGAAAAAAGCCCTTTCTGTGGAGTTCCTGAGAGGTGGCAATATTGTTTCTGCTGTTCCTCCACACTTTGCCCAGGGGAAGCAAACTGGTATTCACCATCTTGCTTTTAGCTGCTGCAAAGGAGACAAGATCACCCTGGTGTGTATTTAGCCATTTTGTAGCTCACACTAAATTCTTCAAATGTAGTTTTCCCTTCTAAAGATATGTCACAGTGTCCACACATCAGACAGACATGGTGATAGGAGGTTCTCCCATCATCACCATTCTCTAGACCCCAGGAGGGGCCCAGGAAGAGAAGATTTTATCATCATACCCTACCAATTCCATAAACAGAAGGCTTAATTCGATGCTGTTTTAAACCTGTCTCTTTTCCAGAGCAATCATTTTTGAGCAAAATCAAACCAAACCCAAAAGAGAGCCCAGGGGAAAAAAAAAAAAAAAAAAAAAAAAAAAAAGAAAAAAAAAAGGAAAAAAGAAGAAGAAACATTATCTCACTTGGTTTTGAGTCAGACTCTCCAGAGTCCTCAGGGAGGAGAAGAGCAAACAAGACTATGTTCAGAATGTTCCTGTTCATGAGCTGAGCTCAAACAAATGCACCAGAGCAAATAAAAACACACTCAAATCCAAGAGCAAACCTATCCCCTGAAGGCCAGGACACTGACTGGGGCTACAAGGGAGCCAGAAGAAAGCAGAAGGTATTCTGGGGTGGAGGACACCCATACTGTGACACGGAGATCAGGAGAACTTCAACCCTTGCCACTGTATTAATGTGGAAAATTGTAAGAAAAAACCCCAGATTTTGCTGACTTCCTTGCAAATTCTGGGGCTGACTCAAAAATATTTTTCTTTGTGCAGGCAAAGCTAACTAGACATGTTATCTGTCTGGGTATTTCAGTATTTCACACAATGGACTTGCAGTCAGCTTGCTCAGCTCTCATCCATCCCTGGAGGGGCTCCTAGGTCATGTTAGAAGGTGATGTGAAGTGGCTGTGGAAGTTCCAGAGAGGCTGAAAGAGCTGTTTTTGACTTGCACTAGCTGAGGATATTTCATGGCTCAACAGGAAGGAAGAAGGTGTGGGATAAGATGCTCACAGTTTAGTCTCCACAGTCATAGCAGTTTCAGTAAATCTTTAAGTAGCTTCCCTTCCACCACTTAATCCGCTTTCATTTAATTTTATGAAGTATCAGGAAGTGATAATTATTTTTAAGAGGTGTTTTGCTTTCCTGAGGATGCATGCAAATGCAGAAAATGGACTGCAACAGCCCTCCTGAATATACGACATGGTTTGTTATGGAAAAACAATTAACAAGAAGCAATGAAATCCGATTTATTTAATCTGTGCTGTGATGAAAGCTCCCCTGATGTGTACTTGTCTTTCTGGAAGCACTCAGGGCTGCCACTAATCCTTTGCATTCTTTGGAGAATGCTCATTGATTTAACTACCATCAAATGTAATTATATTGTCCACAGGTATGTTTGTCATGCACTTACACTGACGTACCTTTGAGGCCATTGAGTAATTTCTCCTGAACATAGAAGGATGAGAAGGGATCATTTAAAGCTGTGTTTCTGCAGCCTCCTAGATGCCTTTGACCTCACCTTTCTGCAGCACAGGTTTTGGACTCACATGGAGGCAGGTCAAAACAAACCACTCCTCAGACACCTTGTAGGCCCCGCATCTAAATTTAAAAATAAGCACAATTGCAGTACAGGGATACTGAGGATTTGAAATATCAATCTTAATTCTGCTTAATTAGACCAAAACTAGGTGTTGGCAGTGTGTATCTGCCATCTAGTTTGCTCGTGGGTGTTAGAATAGAATGAATTATAGTTTCATTGAATGGTTTTGTTTGGGAGCAACCTTAAAAATCCTCTTTTGCTGTGGGCAAAACCTTCCACTAGACCAAGCTGGTCAGGGAACCATCCAAACTGGCCTGGAACAGTTCCAGGGATGGGGCATTCCAAACTTCTCTAGGTAATCTGTTCCAGTGCTTCGCTGCCCTCAAATTAAAGAAACTCTTCCTAACACCTAATCTAAACCTTCTCTCTTTTGGTTTTAAAAGCATTTTGCCTCATCCTGACACTGTCTGCCTGGTAAAATGCCCCTCTCCCTCCTCTTTATGAGCCCCCTTCAGGTACTGGAAAACTGCAGTGAGGTCTCCCCAAAGCCTTCTCTTCTCCAGGCTGAACCCCAACAGTGTCAGCCTGTTTTCATGGAAGAGGGGCTCCAGCTCTTTGGCTCATGTCCAACTTTTTAGCCACCAGAAAATACCCCAAGTCCTTCTCCACAGGACTGCTCTCAATTAATTCTTCTCCCTGTCTCATATCTGGGGTTGCCCTGACCCAGATGCAGCACTTTGCACTTGGACGTGAACTTGATGTTCTTGTTCACAGCTTCTATCTTGCAATAAATAAATCTGGAGAGCCCTCTCAATGTAAGAGTGAGGGAAAAAAAAAGTCCTTTTCTTTTTTAATTACATGCCAAAGATGCCTGGATTTCAAAGGGGCTGTAATCCTAACACAATTTGGAAGGTTTAGAAAGACCTGCCCTCAGCAGACTGGAAAATCCTTCTTCAGCAGCTAGCCCCATAACACCCTCTCCACAGTGAGGGGATTCCCTCACTGTCAGCAACTCAGGAACAGATGGAATTAAATTCCAGCCTCTTGATAAGAGGAGAGTCCAATCCCTCTCTCTCCATGGTTTATCCTGGTGCAAGGAAATGACAACCTGTTGGTATTATTGTTTACCTGATCACATAAATAGTGTTAGTAGATTTTTTTGGGGTTATTTTGCACCTGCAATGGGCAGCTCTGCCCCTCTGGGGGAAGATTTTATAAATATAATATAATATAATATAATATGATATAATATGATATAATATAGTATTTTTTATATATATATATATTTCAGGCAGATAATCTCTCCACTCAGACCTTATGCACAGTGGATAACTGCAGTACTGAAACCAAGCTGGAGATTCAGGTTGCCCTGCATTGATCATCCAAGGAGGAGCTGTGTGACCTTTTCCTTTCACCCTGCTGGCTGCAAAGCATTTTTCCCTGTGCTTTTTTAGGATGAATCAACCATGGTGTTCAACCACTGACACACCCAGAAGGGAAACCCCACTGGACCAGTGGTCATGGGAAAACATCTCTTCAGGTCTTCTGAACAGTGCCTTGGACTAAGGATGGCTACCTGGGGCAAAAAATTCTTAGAAGTCCAATCACATTTTTACATATCACAGCAGGCTCCACATAAATATTGCAGCTCTGGAGCTTGTTTTTGTATTCTTTTCTCAAAACAGAGCAGGTGCTGCCTGGAGGATGAGGGTCCTCCAGTTTGAAACTGAAATCCTTTAAATCTGAGTCTTCATGGCTCTTCCAAAAGCTCCTTGGGAGGTCAGGTGTGTATTTTCAAGGCAACTGAAGCATGTTTACTAGTTTATGGCATGATATACCTGTTGTGCAGGTAAAGAAATGATTTTAATAACTGGCCCAGCTACTTCCCTGTACATTAAAGGGAGGTGTAAAACTTATTTTTTTAATGAAGTCCATCATCATGTAAAGACAGCTATGACCCTATTTCCATGTGAACATAACAGTCTGCATTTTAGCATATACTTATCCTAAGATTGTTCTGACATAAATAACGTGTCCTTCCCACACTAAAATGTCATTTCAGTCTTCCAATAGGGTGAAAAGAAAGCAAAATTATCTGTAAGCCCAGAAATGCTGAATTGTTGTTGTGTACTAAGCCATCCTCTTTATCAGCATAATAAAAACTAATGAAAAAATGGCACAAATTTTTCTGGTATTTCACTCCTTCCAACAGCAGCTTTTGCTTTGCTGTTATTGACCTGCCCAGCTGTCACCAGCACAAAGTATTTAAGTTTTTCAAAATGCCATTTGGATTTCACATCCATTCCTCCCCCATCTAGCCTTTTCAAAAATGCTCTTAAGTAAAGCAATATTTTGCCAAAATGGGAACCATATGATTTTCTCTTCAATGCAACCAGCAAAAATTGCAGGGCTGGTGCATGTGGTCAGTGGAACAGCAAAAAAGAAGGAGGAGGAGAGTGTGCCTATGAAAAGAAGGAAACTGCAGAAAAGAGAAGTGATAAGGACTGTGCTGGTGTACTTGTTTGCCCTTTGCCAAGCAGAACCAGGAGGATGCAGGCACAACTCAAGCATGCAGCCTGGGAAAGCCCTCTGAAATTCCTGGCCATGTAGTTTTCTGGTGCCTTCATAATTATGTTGTGGAACAGACTCTGCTGGGACATCACAACAAGTCACAACATCTTTGAGCAACCCGTAATTTGCAACGTTGTAATGGTAATGCAGCTGTATGATGAAAAGTTTCGTGGACCCACTGGTAAGAACTGATTCATTGCTGAAGTCAGAAATTTTCATTAAAGTTTAGATCAGGAAAACAATGTGTGGGCATTTCGTGGACCCACTGGTAAGAACTGATTCATTGCTGAAGTCAGAAATTTTCATTAAAGTTTAGATCAGGAAAACAATGTTGACTGCTCCAGTCAACAGGAGTAAGAGGTGAAACTGTTGCTGCAGAGAAATTTGATTGCTGAGTTACTGCCCAATGCCTCTCATTCAGCAAATAAACAACCAAATTATTTGCTCTTTAGTGTTAGGCTGTTTCTGTTAGAAAAAATTAACTGTCCCCACAGAACTGGAAAAATTAGAGCAGGGAGCAAGTCATCAGAAGGGCCTAAAGCTGCAAACTGACCTAACTGCTAGGCCTGTTTGCACCTAAGCTTTACATAAAAGGAAAGAAAACTATTTAAAGGTCTCTGTTTTCAGAGATGCAGTTTAACTGGCCCTACTGCAGCTCCTGTGAGGCACCCCATTAATATTTTCAACTCTTCAGCCAAAATTTTACAACATTGGGATTTTCACAAAGGCGTGCACAAAAATTAAATTCACACAGAAAGAAAAAAAAAAAACCCACAAAAAAACTCCCAAAACCCCGCAACTTATAACACCACAGGATGTTTAAAGGTCTTCAGGGGCCCAGAGCATGCAAAAAGAAACATGTCTGAAAGATCTGATCTGTGCCTCGTTCAGCTCCCACATTGCCTGAGGATGCAGTGAGAATTATTAACCTTGATGTTTCATTGAAAGATTAGCAGCAGCACCAACTGGCTGCCCTGGAGAGCAAATGAAAGCCGAGATATTCCATGATGCTGAGACAAGAATGCAACTCTCCTGCATGCCATGAGCAGTTGTGCTCTCCACTGCCTCTTCCACCAGGAGAGAGGGAATTTTTGCAGTGGAAACCCAGTCCCTGATCAATATCTGGCACTAATGGTGCCTTAGGATTTTAGCTTTTGTATTTTTCATACATTTGTAATCCTGCAAGTCTTTGGTGTATAAATGTAAATTCCATGTAGAGTGTTGGATACTGCTTTTCTGTTTTGGGCAGACACAACAATTCCTCTCCAGGCCTGGCAATCATGACACCTCACTGCCTCAGGCCCCAGAAATTTAAACAAAATGATCTCTTTGAGGGGGGGAGCACACTTGGGGTAAATTACTTCATTACCTGAAGCTGTAATTGGAAGATTAACCCCCAATATGCAAATGGACGAAAATTATAAAAGTGTGAAAACTCGTGACCCATGGTCTATTTTGGGTGCAGGCCCTGGGCGGGCTTCATCTGCCCAAAATATACCCGAAGGCCCTTCAGTAAACATAACAACTTTTTATTCCCTCATGTTTGTCTGCCCAACAAGGCACCACTGACACCCATCTGGGGCACACTCAGCTGCCTTAATTCTCAGTTTTTGCCACGCTGGTGAGCAGGGGAGGAGAAGAGGAGCTGCCCCAGCAGAGGAGGAGACCCCGGAGGATGCGGAGCTGTGGCTGGATGAGCTGCACGTGGAGAAGCCAGAGATGTCCCGCAGGAATCCTTCCATCTGGCACCAGATAAAGCAGCCCTGTGGCTATTCTGATTTTCACTGGGGGGTTGGCTCTGAGCCAGGTGTTGGGTCTGAAGAGGCCTGAGCCCAACAAGTTGAGTATAAAGACTGTGATGGTAAAGAGGAAGGCAAAGCAGAGGTGCTTATCCAAGTTTAACTCAGAATATTGGGCCATAAAATGAGCTCTGTATAGCACTTAGCTAAAACAGAATACCTGAGGGATTATATATCTTTTCCCTTGAATTGCAGCATGTTGGCATGGACAGAAAATGCTGTTGTGGAAGAGTTATTTCATTGCATGACAATTTAAATGAATGTTGTGGAAGCACTTACACATGTTTCTTTGGATGTTACCATTCCCTTTGCTTTGATAAGATGCAGGCAAAATAGCTTTCATAACTTTAAAAATCCCCTTTCACTCGTATTTTATATAAGCCCTGTAAAATTGAGAGTACAATATGTTTCCTCACTGCCATCAATCTCTCTTATATGTGTCTGTGGATAGAAATACACAGAAACACCTGTGTTTGCTATTCTGAGATCTCACATCTAGGCTGATACCTTGCCACCATTTTCCACCAGATTAATATCTTTTTTTTTTAATACACACACATGTATATGTATGCTAGTATAAGTATACTTAAATATATAAAATTGCATGAAAATCCAATATCAGTCTGAAATAAAATTGAAAGACATAAGCTACTTCTTTTTTTTTTTTTTTTTTTTTTTTTTTGTTATCTATAACATGGTTTGCTACAAGAAATAATAAGCATCCTAAAATATTTTTAGGAGCAAACCATTAATAGAATTAGTACATGCATTTGTTTTGGGCTTTTAGGAACTCATTTAGTATCTTATTTACTAATAAAACTGTGAGTTTTATACATTTCATTCATGAATGCAAAATGGGGCTGAGGAATGAGCTGAGAGCCTCTCTCCTTCTGGCTGGGTTGATTTGAAATTTATCTCAAAGAATTTAACCATGCTATGAATAGAACTAGTCAAACTTCTTTTGAATAGTTTCCCTGATGGGAGACAGCTTTTGTTGGTTTTTGGTTGGTTTTTTTTGGAAAAAGATTTTCATAAATATATTTACATTTTTTAAAATGAAGATAGGGAGTGATTTGGTTAGCAAAATGTATGTTGGAAGTAAAAAATGAAAACATTCTTGCTTTCATCTCCATTCTTCATGCAGAAGAGATGATCCTCTCCCACCTAATTCTAATCATAGTGTGAAGCACAGTTAGAGCCTCCAGGCTTCAGTTCACTCCCAAAACCCACAAAAACCTTCCAAAAATTAGATACACCAACAGGACTTTTTCACCTTTTCCTCCTTTTTTATCAGGCCACACAATTAGAAACAAAAAAAGCATTATTTTTTATCTTTTAACCTAAAATTCAACTGGTATTTTGCACCCAGAAGATTATTCCGTGATGAAAGTTTTCTTCTGAGGGAAAAGAAATCTTTGTGGGATGCAGCCAAATCCAGTTCTTCAGCATTGCTGCTGTGTGATTTCCCATGAAGCTGGTACCAAACCCTTTCTCTGCACCTCAGATACACAGCATGCATTTTCAGCAACCCATTTTTCAGCTTCTGGACTCTCAGGAAGACACAAAAAAATATCAATCAGTTTTACAGAATAATTTTTTCTTTTTCATTTTCCTCATAAAGAAAGATTACATGGTCAGTACTCTTAATTAATGCATTCTTTCACATTGCTTAGAGATTTGTCTTCCGTCTAACAATGAGCTCAAGACCACTAATTCATATAGGCACCAGGATTTTGTATAATCAAAAAAATTAGAGTAAAATGAAAAAAGAAAACAACACACAAACCAAACCGGAAAAAAACCCCAAAACCAGCTTCAGAGATATTATGAAAATAAAAACCCATCTGTACATTTAAAGATTAAAGAATATTACTTATGACTAATTGAGCTTTGAAAGCCAGACTTTTCAGGTTAAAAAAAAAAAACCTTATTAAAAAATTCTTCTGAAATTAGGCATAAACAAGTATAAATGGTAATTTTGAGACAGCCAAAACTCCAGAATACTCAGCAAGTCATGGATCATAATTTTTCTCTTGCTGCCATCAACATTCTGCTGGAGAAACAGATGTTAAAGACATCATAACTTGTCAAGTACTGCTTGCTTGAGAGAAGCAAAATGTCCTCATCCATGTTTGATTTTATTTGGAGGTACAAGTCCTCCCTGAGAACTGGCAAACTGAATCATGCCTGCAAAACCCATACATGTCAGACTTCAAGAAAAATACAGTGAGAGAGTTTCCTTAACTTTTGAGGCTTGGTGGCACTTGGAAGTGAAATCCCAAACCCAGCTTCTGAGCTAACCTAAGGTTTTGTCTGAACACAGTGTGGAAGGTAAATGCATCCTTTAAGCCCCTAATTTATATGGAAATTTAGCCTTTTGTTTTTTCCTATGAGAAGGATACTGAAGTCAGCCTTAAATTTAACAAATGTATTGATAATTTAGATTTTTTTCAAAGATGGGGTGCGTTTGGTGCCCGATGTGCAAGAAATTAATTCCAGCAGTTTTCCATCCTTCCCTTAGGATGAAGCTAGCTCATCATGTGGTATTTCTACTTCCTTACCATAGCAAGAATTTCACAAAAATGAGATCAAAAGCCTTCCTAGTGGAAGAGGTGGCTGTAAAAAAGTGTGAAAAAGTGGCCTGAACATAATGGGATCTGTGGAGCTTGATGGGATGTACAGTTGAGTCAAGAAGAGAAAAATGGAAGGATGGGGCAACCCAGGCAAAAAAATCCCGTGTGGTACTCTAATATAAAAATTCCAAGCACCAGTTTTCTTCTCTGTCAAGGTAATTCATCCCTAGACTAAAGTGTTATAAAAATTATACCTTATTTTTAAAAATTATATTACGGACAAAGCTCGTTTTTTAAAGTTTGAGTTAAGGGGTTTTTAAAATTCATTTTCCTCTGCTCAAAGAGCATTAAAAAATAGTGCTCCATAAAGAGTTTCCTTTCTAGTTCCATGTCCAAAGTAAAAAAGAGCAGAAAACCAAAGATCAGCTTGATCCAAATTAAAAAAAATAATAAAACAAAATCCTTCCTTGAAATGAATACTCGCCAAAAAGCATTCTTTACCTAATAAACATTTTGTTAAATTCCAGGAAATAAAAAATTACATTTGGCAAATCTAGCCTCACTTTCTAAGAAGTTAAAAACCCCACTTTATTTCCTGTAACAAAATCTTCCTGTAAAGTTTTATCATGGAATTATCAAAGGAAACATTTTGATCTTCCTGATGAACCTTCCTCCCACATCAACCCTTCATTCATAAACTCTTCCCTCAGTTTCATCCAATATCATAAATGTTATTACTGGGAAATTATAATTTTGGAGAATAAGAAAGAAGGTATGGGAAGGAAAGACAGAAAAAAGCAATTAATGACAGAAATATTACATAGTTTACAGTATTTTATGAACCCACCCAGGGATATTTTGCACTGCCCGTGAATGCTAGCTACTTCAGAGAAAATGAACATGAAGATGATTCTCCAAAGTCTCTTGAAGTCAACCTAAAGACTCCAAATTACTTCACTAAGCACTGGATCAGGCTCTCTGGCATCTGGAGTTGGAAATATTCATTGCTCTTTTTGCCAGTTCTGACAAAAGTTATTTGAATCAAATGTTGTATTACCAAGTGAACAGCAAATAACTGATCAGAAAAAAAAAAAAGAAAAAAGGAAAGGATAGGTTTTCATTTAAATTGTATTGCTTAGGTCGTCTCCACAGATTTATATCATTCTTCATTTTGCCAAGTTGGCATTTATATTTGTTCAAATACTGAGTGCATCCACTCACTCTTTGAGAGTTCTGAAAGAATTAGAAACAGATTGGGTTTTTTTTAAATATTTATAAATTTGCGAATCCAAAGACGTCACCAGCTACCCCAACTCTCTGTAGTTTTTCTCTCTTTATTTCCTGTAACACTGCCATGATGACAAACATGAGTCTGCCACAATCTCTGCTAAAGCTCTGAACAAGGTCGTGGGACCACAGCAGAGAAATCAGTTCAGCATTACCTGATGTCCAGTGCATCATTAGTAGTTTTCTCACTATTTGAAGAATAAAAGTGACTACTTCTGTTTATATTAAACACACTGAGCTCTGTGAGAAGCAGGCAGCAGGCATCTGCCTTCATTTCAGGACAACAAACAGTTTTTGCAGTGCAAAAGATTTCAGTGCCCTTTGGGGGGTGAAGACAAAATTTAGACTTCACCCACATCCACAGGCATGTGTAACTGCCCCACTTGTAATCACACCAAGGGTGCAAATCCTGCCCATCAAAGCCAGAAACACTTTGAGAAGTGTCACTGCACCAACTCAACACTCCTTTTATATTCCCAGCGTCTCACAGGACTGCTCTGAACAGCCAAGAGGGAGATGTGGAAGTTTCAAGCAAAGATGCAGAACTTTAAAAAGAAACCAAACGAATCACTGAAGGAAGCACAAGGTTTTACTGGCTGGGATTCACTGAGACACCTGTACAGCTTTGATCAGAGGTGTTTATAGGTTTATATTGGTTCCATGTTTGGCAAGAATTTGGCTGCAGCAGGACTGAAACCCTGCATGATCACAGAATTTTAGCATTAGTCACGAAATAGTGTGCTGTAAAGCATTATCAAGTTGATTTGATTTAGGGTTTTCTGGGAGGGAGAAGGGTCTTGATCTTTCTGAAAATTGGTGATACATTTATCCTTGGTATTTTTTCAGATTAAATATTCTCACCTTCAATCCCCCTTATTTAGCATCTGTGTTTGAAAACAGTTGAAGATCCAGGCTACGTCCACAAGCATGTGGTGATGCTGCTGGTGAAGGGCATCAAACAGCACAGAGACTTCTTTCTGCTGTTGCATGCACCTCAGAAAACGAGAAACTTTTCAAAACATTTACTAGCAGCAGCCTCATTTCCTTCACTGCATTCTTTTAGAAAAGGCATTCTCACATTTGTTCAGAGCAGCACCATAAGCTATCCAATGTTTTGGGGATATCTGGGTGCTGCCCTGGGGCAGAGGGAGAAGAATCACACCTGGAAGGATGCAGAGCTGTTTTCTTGCTGTCCTGAGCCCTCTGTTTATGGCTTTGCTCAGTGATAGCTGCTTCCAAAGGCTGAGTGAGCTCTGCTCCGAGGTCACTGAGGTACCCTGGTGTGAAGTCTCTGAAGGTGGACAACACGGGCACTTTTGTGCACTCCCAAAACACATCCCCTCAGGGCTGCAGATGCTCCTTCCCTCTCCCAAGGCCTGTATTCAATGGATGTTGGCTTATCTTTCACACCTTGAAGGATTAAATGTGCTCCAAGGCACTTGAGTCCTTACCTGCCTTCTGCAGAGCATCCTCAGAATGGCTTATAGAGCCAGAACAGCTCAGCGTCCTCACCATCATCTTCCTCCCACCTCCTGGTGGGCTGGTGAAATTCCAGGAGTACCTGAGCTGGAAGTGGGAGCTGGGACTGATGGGATGGTCTGAGTGAGCAGCGTGGGCTTGGATTCCTACCAGGAGGTGGAGCAGTGCCAGCACCCAAAAGCAGAAATCACAGCCAAGTTATGTCTGTGCTGCAGCCAGAGGGAAAGCAGTTGCCTCCCTGGCTCCCAAATTTCCCTGGCTGCCACAGGAGGAGAAGGGCTGAGACCCAAAGATTGACCTGAGTGGAGCTGGAGCCATCTCCTATTGTACTGTGAGAGCTGGCTTTGCATCTTTGGTGGAAAAATGCCAGTTTTCCCTCTCCAATGCGTGCCACTCAGGAGCTTCCCTGGAGGGAACCCCTACAACCATGTCAGCACCTGCTGGGACAGGAAAATGCTCTTAATCACAGGCTCTAGGGGGCCTGCACTAAGTCACCAAAAGAAACAGAAGGAGGGAGCATGTCAAAAAAACAGCATGCTGTGGGAGAAAAAAGTCTTGAACAGGATTAGGGGCAGGTTTAGCAGCAGGGTTGGTGAATCACTGTGTGCTTTCCATGCCAGAGCATGTTTAAACATTAGATAAATTTTGCTAGTAGTGCACATGCCAGTTGCTCTTTGGTGCAGTGGAGTGGGAAAGTGGCATCTTCACAGCACCAAAATACAGCTAACCAGGGAAATGACCCTGTCTCCCTTTCTCATGCAGAACCCTGTCCTCCAAGAAGAACTGGCACCTGGAGAAGCACCATGGTGCTGAGTTGGTGAAAAACTAACTCAGGGTTATTGTGTCCTGCTGTCGTGGTAGAAGGAAAAGATTTCCCACTCAGAGATAGAGCTGCAGAAGATGTTAACTCAGAACTGTATGCTCATACTGGATTCATACACCACTTGCTGTCTTCTTTATTTTTTTTTTCAGGTCTGTGGGCTATGAGGGAAGGAAGGCAGAGCAGAGGGGAGGAGAGGTCAAAGAAGATCCCAGCAATGGTGAGTCACCAAGGGCTGACACTTATTTAGCATGGAGCATGAATGCAATTACTGCAGAGGCAATAGCTGCTGTCAAACAGCGTGAGACAGCGTGCTTTTCATCGAGCTCAGCAGGGTGAGCAGTAAAATCTCAGCTGGGGAATATGGTTATACACTGACCTGCTCCCATCCTGTTTCTGTGTGCTGCAGAGAGGAAGCAACACAGCCTAGCACCCACAGGATGGCTGGATGTGTGCATGTCTTTCTGCTCATCTGCCTCCCCAGATCCTGACAGGCTGTCATGGCAAGCCTCAAAAACAATAAAAAAAAATTAAAAAAAAAAAAAAAAAAAGCCAAACCAAAACAAAACAAAGACTGCTCGTAATCCATTCCAATTTAATAACTAAGAATTAAGCTACTTCTCTTTTCCTTTGACCTGACTTGCTCAGAATCCAGTTGTTCTTGTCCTGAAAGCAGATGCCATCAACCAGTGCCAGCACTGTTTCCTGATGATCCTGTTGCTCTTGCTCCCAGGGCTGGCAGGCTGGTGCTGTTGGGAGCCACATGGTAACACGAGCACCACTGAAAAAAACACCTTTTGGGGCCTGCAGGTGTACAAACCTCACACATATACAAATCCACAAGAAATAGAAACTCCGTGTTCTGTCAGCACTGGTTAACACTGTTGCCTAGAGCCTGGTTTTCAAATAAACAGAGCATTTGTTTTCATAGCTGGAAGTGTAAAGTGAGCCACAAAAGGATCAGGCATAAGACTCCCTTTCTTGCTGGTTCACAAAAAAATCTGTGCTCTTTGTGAGTTTGGCAGCAGATGCTGACATGGTGACTATGAAATACAGAGATCAAAGAAGATGGCACAAACACATGACCTCCTCAAGAGAAAACAGGAGAAAACCCTCCTACCTCCCTTCTGCTTCACTCACATCTGTCTGCAGGACCAAATAGGCTTCCAGCCCCTGAGAATGCCTGTGTCAGCATCCTTCCTTAAATTATGAGCACCACCACCTCTCCAGTCAATGCCAAGACCTGTCAGCTTTAGAAATAAAACTGTTCTGTGAAAGAGCTTGCTGTTTTATTACTTCTTTGCCTGCTGTGACAACATTTCCCTTCCTATTTACACAGTTTCTCATAAGCAGGTTGTTGAGGAGATGTGCTGCCCCTCACTAATTCCTCTGCTCTCTGTACTTTTCACATTCTGGACCTCAAGACAAGTCTCAAATATTAATCAGTGAGAGTGTCACTCTCTGAAGAGCTATGCAGTAAGGCAAATGATGTTTGAGAGGGAATACTGGGATGCAGACAAAATGGATACTGCACAACTACACTTAGACAGTTATCCTCAATTCTGTCCTATATCCACATCAATAAGAACCAATTGATGAAAAAATTGCCCTTTTTGTCCTTGTGTTTTCAGGTAACTTAAAGAAGTGTCTCCTGAGGCTCTGCCTAGGTTAACTAAGCCTAGGTTAACTAAGCCTAGGTTAAGTGCATTAACTTGCCTTCAGCAATTCTTTTCAAGCTGAAGTAACTCCAGATGTTCAAACTAAGCACAGCATTTATTTAGAGTGTGATCCAAGGGCTGATGCTTTCAAGATACTCTTAGGTTTGTATTAGTACCCTATAAAGAGAAAAACCCAATCATCAGCTTCTAAGAAATCCATGCTATAGTGTAGGATGTATATGCTGACTGCATGCAGACATTAAAATTTTTAGCCAGCTCCAAAGAGATCTCCAGGATCCTCTTGGCTTGCCAAGAGCCTCACCCAGCCATTTCTGCATGAGGCATATAACTTCTACATGAGCTCTACTGTGTCTTATCTTAAAAGATACTGATCTTGATTTAAAGATTGGAGAATTCCCCATGCCTCCAAGGTAAGTTATTCTAATAGGTAATTGTGCTTTCCAAAAAAAAAAACAAACCTCAAGAAAAAAAAATCCAGTGATAAAACACAAAACACATACAAAACCAAACCAAACCAAACAAAAAATAATCCCTTTATTACTTTTCTAAACCTGTCTAGCTTCAGCTTCCAAGTGTTGTGTTGCATACTGCCATTTACTGGTTTATGATTATTTTGTGTCAGAAATCCCTTCCCCATGTAGGTACTTGCATGATATAATTATGTCAGCTCTTCATATTTCTGGATGAAGGAAGTAGATTTAGCCCCTTAAAGTTTCTCACTGTAGTTCATATTTTTTCCCAGCCTCAAATAGTTCCTGAAACTCCTTCCTGCACCCACTCAGATTTTCCAAAATCCACTGGGCTGTAGGATTAGGAGCAGTGCTCTGGTGCTACTCTTGTTTTACAGTCCTAATCCCACCTCCCCATGCCTATTGGATGCAAGGGCCGTATTTTCTGTCTTGATTACAGCTTCACTCTGGGAACACTTGTTCACAGGGGTTACCAGCCGTACCTCAGCTCTGTCAGGAGTCAATCAGTTCCAGGTTCCAGCAGTCCCTGTTAAAATTCCACACATCACTTTCCCATTTAATTTTTTGGCTGTGTTGGATTTGGCTGTGTGGAAAGATTCTCTGATTGTGAGAGTCTGTCAATATGAAGAAGTATCCACAGGTTAATTCTCTCACCAGAAGCTCTTGTCACCTGAAGGCTGATGAAGGAGTTATTTTGCTTTTAATTTGTTGTTATTGTTTTTGTCTAACAACATTAATCAGCAACATCTGTTTTTGGTTAAATATGCATTTCCTTGCCATACTCATTATTAGCACTTGTAAACAAGGAACAGACCAGAAGGCAAGTTCAAGGAAAAGTTATATATTTAATATAAACCTTCTATTAATTTTTTCTTTTTCCTTTTTTTTTCTTTTTAATGTTTTGTTTTGGTTTTGGTTTTTTGTTTTGTTTTGTTTTTTTTTTTTGGGGGGTTTTTTGGGGTTTTTTGTTTTTTTGTTTGTTTCCTGACATGAATTATTTAGTGGTTGGTGTTTAAAAATATAACAATATTTTACCAAATATTGTCACAAGCTTTGTCTCTGGGGAGTTCACAAGTTTTGCCAGGCTGGCAACAAATTTGGATAAGATATAAGAAAGGATTGATCTTTATTTTCTTACCACAACAGGACTGATTATCAAATTGAGTACATTTGTGACCATGTGAAAGTATGATTGAAAAACAATTATAATCCTTCTTACCAATTGTAATGCCACATATTTGAGACCTCTAAACCTCTTTTTAGCCTATCTCTGAGGTTTATGTCTAAATTTAATGACAATGAGAGTTCTAGTACATGCTATCATTGCTTTTCCTCATATTGCTGATTTCAGAGTTGAGACTGAACTCAACCCTAACAGAGCTTCAACAAGACACTGAAACCCCTCTGCCACCTGGAATTATGCTCTACAGAGAGTCACAGGAGAACATTTTGATTCACAAAACTCAGCGCTGCTTGTCATCCAACCGTTGACTTTCACAGGGACATCAAGTACAATGTTTTCAGAACTTTGATCCTCAAGATCTCCTCTGACTTTGAGAATTTAATTCTCACCCAGATGGAAAGAGCAGAAGATATTTGAAGCCCCAGACTTAAAGCATCTGAGAATGTGGGTACTCAATATTCTTGAGGTGAAAACAAAGCAAAAATGGGGTCACTTTGTTTTATGCACTCATGATCTGGTTTTATTGCCTCAGTTTCCACAGAGATGTTTCATTGAAAATTGCTTCTCCAGCTTTACACTGGAAGAGCTGGTGAAGACATATGCCCAGTCATGAACAGCTTTCCTGCTTTGTAGTGCCCAGAAGCTTCCATGCCAGAATTCCTGTGCAAAAGAAAGAGAAATTTCTCTCCCAAGGAGGAAAGAGAAATACCTGTTACAGTGATCTGAAACTGCAGCATCTGCTCTTACCAGGCTCCCAAAATAGTGTCCTCCTGTCTGAGGTCCTAGGAGACTGGACAGACATCATTACCGGAATCTGGAGGAATAGTGATGAGTCATTGCAAAAATCAGTGTGGCAAGAAGAAGAACTGATCACAGCAAGGCAGTCCCTCCCCTTCACCAAAATATGTTGGGTGCTGAGTCTCGGTAACATTGCTACCCATTTTCATTATTGAAACAATTCTTCTGGAGTTAGGAAAGGCTTTTTGGGTTGCTGGCTTGGAAACTAGAGAAGTTATGAATCCTGTGAAGCTTTATCTGCAAGATGACCACGTGTGGAATGTGACCAGATGCTGGCCAATGCTGACCTTTCTTCATGCAGCCATTTTTCAGAGTGGTTGAGCACATCAAAATAGGAGGAGACTTTTGGTTAGACCTTCTGCACAAAACCCTAAGAAATAAATCACTTGGCAACCTTGGAAATATGCATCTCAGTGGAATTTGGCAGGAAAGTAGAGGGGTGACCTTGTTCTATCTATACATGCATAAACACCTCTTCTGCAAATATGTTTCATAAAATTAAATCGTGGTATAGCTTTGGCAGTTTCTTTTTGTGTTGATTAAAGGAGAAGTTTTAATTTCAGGCATGTGGAATTTTGAAACATTCCAGACCATCAAGACTTCAGTCTCAATAAATACACATAATGTCTCTGGCACCATTTGCAATAGATGACATAAAGCAGGTATTTTAAAATAGTCATCTTGAAGTGAAAATTAAAAGTGGGATATAAAATGTGAAGCTTTACTGAGGAAGGACTTGAAAACTAAGCTAATCTCTGTTTAAATATTTATAAAATTGTAAGCAATAAATTCTATCTTCCCTCTCCTTCTAGTACTGTGATTAAAAAAGTTTAAAAAACCTCCCATGAAATAATAACTTCAATGCTGTTTTTCAAGGTTCACTCAGTCTTTCAGAAGTCAAAAACTTTGCAATACACAAAGAATTTTTCTGGGGCCATCTCTGCAACACCAGACAATCAGAATAGTTCTTCCATCCAATACAATTTTCTGTAAGGCACAAAGGAAAATAAGTATTATTGACAGAGATACTGTAAACCTTGCACATTTTATGTTATGTATTCTTTTTCTTACACATTTTGAGTCAAAAAGGAGTATTATACTAAGCACATATTCACACTTATCTAACATGCTTCATGGATGCAGTTGAATTATGGCTGATTCTACTAGGACTGTAATCACTGTTCACTCATCCCTTTTGTTTCAGCAATTTTTCTTAATAACTCTTCTTTGTCGCAAAAAGTGAGGCCCTACAACCTAATTTGATTTTGGGAACAGCAGAAGGCCATCCCATCCTGAAAATTCGAAACATCATGCTGCAAAAATACCTTTTCCTTTTCTTCAGAACTCCTGAGAGGTTCTTTAGTGGCTCTCAAGGCAGAAAATAAATGAGTTTAAGACCACATTTTGTGCAGTTTAGAGGTTACTTATGCATGATGCCAATGAGCATGGTGAATGTTGAGTGATCATTGGAAACCTCCCAGGCAGATGGAACACAAAAAGCCTGGCACCACCCAATTCATCCAGGAATACCCTGTTTTCCTGCTATCGTTTCTTATCAAAGAATGCTTGCCTCTAACTTAGGTGGGTGTGAAGGCAGCCCTTTGATTTTTTCCTGTAAAATAACCCTCATCCTGGTGTGCGTTTTTGGTGGAACAAGATTGAGATGAAGACTTGGATAAAAACATTGGCCACATTTGGCTCAATTTAATTTCATTTAAAGACATCATAAGACACAATTTCACTTAAAGCATGCTGATGCAAACAGAAATCTGACATAAAGCAAGAGGATGGGTCTTGTATGAAGATTAGGGTACCTGAGGGAAGATGGGATCACTTGTGTTTGAAGAAAAGCTGTTTGAGCAGATGATCCTTGAGATAAAATGGTTTCAAGCATCATCTACTTACTCTGCCAGAGAATTTGACAATTGTGCTGTGGCCTCTGCCAGACCACAGAAGCCAAGAGAGTCTGAAGATGAATGCAGCCCAAAGTTTCCCAGGGAACAGATATCAACAGGATTTCTTTCTAAGGTGAACTTTTGTTGCAGATAACCAGCTTGGCTGACTTGCAAAGCACAAAGGAAAAAAAATCAGCATAGTTTCTTGCAGCTGTCCATCCAAAAAGATCTCAAAACCATGATTTTAATTCGACATTCACCCACAATTTTATAGTCCCATAAATCAATCACCAAATCTTGTTAATAGCAGTGAGAATATGGCAGGTATTTATGCAAGCTGCACTAAAAATTAGTATTTTCCCAATGCTGCATTTGAAGCCATAGACACAGCCACACAAACTTTTCAACAAGAAAATTTTTGCCTTAAAAATATTTTGACGATGGAAACAGTCTTTCTAAAGTTTAAAGATTTAAAATGGGATGTGACCATGCAAATATAATGGAACCAAAATTATTTGGGGGAAGAAAAAAAAAGGTATCAGAATTTTGATATATTTTTTCAATTTAAATTCTATTTATATTGGTTTTTTCTTAGTTTACACACACACATAATGTTTGTGTACATAAATAAACACATTCTTAAATTAATATTTAAATATGTCTGTGTGTTTATATATACCTACATGTATACATATACACATCACACATGCATATCTCCATTAAATCATGATGGTAACTATTTTATGGGAAAAATACTTTCATTGTTTTACCCTGACTTTAGAATCATTGAAAGTGTTCAATGCTTTCAATGATTTTAAAGTCAGGGTAAAACAATGAAAGTATTTTTCCCAAAATGCTATTTCTTTATGCTTTTTATTTTTCTTTTATTTTTCTTTATGCTTTTTATTTTTTAAAATAAAAACAAAAAGCTTCAAAGTGCAGTGAAAGTCTGGTGAGGAATCCACAAGCAATTAAACATGGTCTTGCTTTTATTGCAGCTCTCATGACAGAGAAAGGATTAAGCAGTTATCATTTATATACATCATTTGCAGCTAATAAACCTTAGGAATATTTATTATTTCACATAGCAATAGCTCTGTGTTGTCTCACAGCCAGCATGTCACCATTCTGCTTTTACTAGAGGTTTTCCTCAAAGTCTACAAACAACTGAAGTCCTTTAACCCCAAAGCACAGAGAGTGTTTAGTTTCAGCTGAAGGAAACATGAAGGAAGGAAGTCATAGGGTTTGCATGGTATTGTTCCCCTGATCCACCCAAATACCCAAACAGCCACACCTTGTGCAAGAAATGGCAATGCCTCCATAACTATTAGGAATACTTATCTTCAAGTACTTCCCTTCAGCTGAGGCACCACAGGGACCAACTTCAATGCATTTTGAAAAGGATTAAACAGGAGAAAAAGAAGCATGGAACAGATAAAATTATGAAATTAGACCTCACTCCATCCAAGTAACATGTTACCTTTCTATAAGAAAATTGGAATGTGTAAGATATCATTTTCTGGATTATCTCATGTCCTTTGACAACAAGTATTATATTAAACTCACATATCTTCCAAAATAGGGCAGACCCCTTGGAAGATGTTGATTGGCTTCAGATAACTGTATAAATATATCTGCAAGTTCATTGGAAGCTGCTTCAGCCTGAAAATATGGAGGGGCCTGTTGGCAGATTTAAACTATACAGATAATATTCTTCTACCATCTGAGTACAGACCCTGGTACTGCTCAGCCTTTGGTTGGAGCCAACTCAGACTCTTATACTTTATATTTTTTGGGTTCTTGGTCCATGCTGCCTTCCACAGTCTTTTGACCAACTCACTAAGGAACTCATCTTTCCTTACTTTTTAATTTCCCATCAAAAAAGAAGAAGAACACAATCTCATCTCAAAACAGTCTGGAGGGTCTAAATGAGAATTTACTTAGATGAAAGGTCCACAATAATAAAATTAAGCTAAAAATAAAAAAGAAGAAGAAAAAATTGTGGCAAGTAATGGAGTAATAAATAAAGTAATATACACAAGTGCCTGGAAGAAACCAAGGTTTGTCAAGCAGATATCATTGTAGATAATCAAATTTATTTTGATGATTAAATAAGGGCATTGGTGCATTGGGGAGAAATAATAGTTCTGAAGGGTCTTGTACCCAAAGAATGTTACTGACATAGTTTCATGTGATTATTTTTGATGTTCTCCAGGACTGGAACATGAATGGTGGAACAGGGTGAATGAAACTTGGGAAGAGCGCCCGGACATCCATTAGGCGCAATTCATTTTCAGAATGATTGGAAGCATGAGAAAACATTCTTCAGGTGGCCACTTCCTCCTTGACCCTGTCCAATGTCTTCAGAAAAAATGGGGGTGGAAGAGTACGAAGTTTATAAAATCTGAAGGTAGCAAAACTTCAGGAATTAAATGAAACAACCTTGAAAAACAGTAGAGACAATGTTCTGAAATGGTCCAATGAGTGCAAGTGTGACACTTTTTCCTCAGACAGTGTCAATCAGCAGGGCAAAATGGGGAGCAAACTGGCACAGCAGCAGCTCTTCAGCTACACACCAAGGCTGGCTGATTTGAAAAGCTGGACACAAACCAGAATTGTCAGAGCTGCGGGTAAAAAAAGGCACTGAGAGGTTTGAGTGCAACTTGATTCCACAAGAGGTAGAAAATATCATGCCCTCTGTTTTGCCCAGCACATTCCTAACCAGTATGTGCTTCAAAAAATGTGTAGACTAAGTGTTAAAAATGCAGAAGAGGGCAATAGAATGGGAGAAAAATTTTAAAATCCCAACCATAAAAATAAACCTATAGGGAAAGATTCAAAAGCTGGCATGGTTTAGCCTGAAAAAAAGAAGTTAAAAGAGAGACTTATGAGAAACAATATTTGAAGATCTTCTTTCAGGAAAAAAGGGAGAATGCACCTCATAGATAATGTATGCAGACTCCATCCCCTGAGGTCTTAAAAACCAGATTAAACAAATAACTTTCTGAAATGACACAGTTATGGACTATTTGACTTTGACGTAGGGGTTGGACTACTTTACATCTAGAAGTGCTTTCCAGACCTATTTTTCAATGACTATATGAAGTATTTGAGCACTATCCAAGAGAAATAATGGATTGTTTACAAAGTCATCCTTTTTCTGTAAAAGCTGATGAAACTCTATAACTGGAAGAATTAATGTACTCATAATGATTTTTGTGTGTGAAATCAGTGAGGGGAAAGTATGCACTTCAAATCAGAGTTGTGTATGCCTTGTTGTGCTTCAACATTGAGCCTTTCACTAAATAGTTTTCTAGAAGGTCACAAGTTGTCCTGGAAAAAAATTTATGTAGAATTTACTGACTCTAAATCTAATCCAAGTTTGTCTTCATTGCCTGCACTGATCCACATGTTTTTACTCCATCCCTCTAATGTAATTTCAGACTCAAGGTTATACCAATCCCCTAAAGCTATTAATCAGTTCCCAACTGCACTTAATCCATGCCAAACAAAAATATAACTATGTACCTACAATAACTTTTAGAGCCCTACCCCTTCCCTTATATTCAAAATATTTTAACAAAGAAATTAATGGAGACTTCTAACTCAAATATCTTCTCCAGCATGAAAAAAGCTACAGGGAAATCTATGCAAAACCTTTCCAAATCTATATATTCCAAATCTATAGTTATTTTTATGCTATTAAAAAAAAATTAAATATTCTTTGATCTGTAACTTAGCTAGGATTTATGGGTGAAAATGAAAATTTAAAGACAGTATCTACTAATAAATTTATAATAAAGAAGCAAATGTGACGTCAAGTAACATAAAGATATCTGCCAGATATCAAAATGCCCTCAGGAGTTTCTTTAGGAACCAGTTTTTACTTTATAAGTACAAAACTTTATGTCCCTTTTAATGGGTTCAGGTGTCACTATGAGTTGTGTGAAATGTTAGTCAATAATTTTTATGTGGATCTGAGCAAAAAGAAGGATATGTTGAAAGCTCTACATGTCAAAAAATCAATACCTGAACTGGAATACTGGAAAAAATAATGAAGTCCAGTGCAAAGGTTCCTCCCATGTACTTTGGATGGCTGAATGCATTTTACTTCAGTAGAAAAATGAAAAGAAATCTGAAAAACTGCAAAAATAAGAGGCCTAGTGACAAATTAATGTAATCTTGCAATATCAGAAATAAGGGAAGTTGCAAAATAATACTCTTCTTGGTTTCTTTAGAAGCAGAATTCTCTATGTGTGCATAGCACAGAGCAAAGATCTTATTTTCCATATCTCTGCCATCTCTAAAATTGAAACCTGTAAGAAAGCAACTTGCTTGGCACCACAGTATAAATTTGAAATTAATGAATGATAACTTACAATAAATGTTAGTGGAAATAAACAAACAAAAAAAAATGCATCCTAAACTCTAATATTCCTCCAAAAGGGCAGATTCTATCTCAGCTGAAGCCCACATCCAATTCCTATTTTCTTACACAATTTCTTGAAAAGGATCCATAAAATGAAGCATAATATCTTACAAATTTACTTTTGCCAGTCACATCTGTGGCTAACTTCAAACTGTTCTTAATGCTCCATGATGTATTTACAGATATAAACAAAAACATACCTCCTTTGGACAAAATTATTATAAGATGACATGAAAAGTATAATATGAATGACTCTGAGTAGCTTTATAGGAAAATGAATTTCAATTGACAAGGTTGCAAGAGGGCATGAAAATGTGTAAACCCTCTGCCATACTATAATTCTGTCATATTTTATCAGAAATAATAGGTGGACAAACAGGCAGACAGGCAGAAGGACACTTTGCTGTTAGCTGTGAAAAGAGTGGCTATTATCACCAGCCCATGACATAATTTCCACCTTTGCCAGGTAGAGATTGCTCCATTTATGTTTGGAAAATTGCTGCCACGCCAGGGATGTGACAACACAACACAACAGTGTCACCCTGTCACAGACAGCCACACCTAGCAGGGTTTTAGGTTTTAGCCTAGCCACCACCACCAAATGTGACAATGACAATCTGTTTACAACAGGACTCTTAATCTCCCCAGGATCTCCTGTTTGGGGATGGATTTTTGTTTAACACCAAAAAGTTAAACTGTCAGTTATTTTATTTCATGTGTTCCAGCTTGATTAAATCTAAGATGAGTGTTTTTTACTGACTTTAACCAAAATCCCATTTGGTTATTCACAAACATTTTGTGGAGCACCATCATCTGGTGCATGTTCAGAGCATTCAAAGCAGCAGAGCTTTTGTCAGCAGAAGTTCCTTGTTTTGCACTCAGATTTTGGAATTAGCTGAAGGATTCATAGGATTGAAGCTGAACATCTGCTCTCTGTCAGTCACACATCTGAGAGGGGGAACAACTATAAATTAATCTATCCAGAATTGTCTGTAATTTATGATTCCTCAATTCTCCAACCATTTCAAAAGACAACATGTGACTAATTTATGATTTCTTTCATTTTCTTTGTCCTTCTCCCTAACAATATTCATTCTTCTTCCAACTGCAATCCATAATCTGGCTTGTGGGAGACCTGCCTGTGCTAGCTAGGGGCAGGCAGGTTCCTGGTGGTCTGGTGGTACATGCAGAAAAGTAACATAGTCACAGCTCCAACCTCACTTCAGCTGAACTCTTATTTTCCATGCATTTGCAAAACATTCCTCCAAAGCATTTAAAATCTTTTCAGATGCTTCCTCTCTGCTGTCACCAGAAGGTAGGATTGGTGTGTGCATAAACACACTTGAGTGATGTTTTTACCAGACTAGCTCAGATAGGTCAAACCAGAACAGCACAAAGGCACAGGTTTGAGAACTTGGGCTTTATACCATCTGCTTAAAATGTTTGCTGTGAATTTATTAGAAATAATTTCACATCTTGGCCTTAGCCCTATATTCTTGAAGCTGCAGCATGCTATCTCATCTATTCCACAAAAAGCACTTGTGACTAGAGAACTTTTCAGTGCTTTCAGATCACATTCCCAAATGTATGCTGTAACCTAATAACCTGAAACTGATACCCAGCTAAGTGATTCTTGAGGTCTTGTCTACAAAGATGTCCCTTAAAATGCATACGTGACTGCTACCACCATCAGAAATTCCTAAAGAGTGACAAAATATCAGAGTTATGCAGTTTGCTGCCAAAGCTTTCAGAGTTTCGTATCCATACACAAGTGTATGTGCAGAAATAAAGATATTAATGCATGAATATATACAGAACTGACTAACTGGGAATGTGGAGTGTGTGGCAGGCTTGGAGACAGGACTGGTCTCTTGTAGCTCTGATTTGTGCTGTAAATCAGACCGCAGAGGTGGATTTATTACCTAAGTCTGAACAGGAGGATTTAGTGATAGTGTGAAAGTTGACTTTATACTCACACAGCACCTTTCACTCTAAAGCAGGTTCCTTAATCTTGATTAAACCTCCCCACCCACAGCAAGACAAATATAAAACAGGAATTGTCCCTTGCAATGTTTCTGCTGATAGCAGGGGTGGCTCATGTCCCAGTGTGGAGAAGATTGATGCCTTATTCCTGGATAAAAGCTCAGCAAAGGGAAAAGTGGTTCAAGTGGTTGCTTTAGACATGAACAAGAGCCTGGTCTCTGGTCTCCTCAACCTTCCCACAGGCTGGGCCAAATTATCCATTTTTCTTTATTTGATTACTTAATTCCCAAGGTGAATTTTCCAGCCCCTTAAATCCAGCAATACCTTGGACTTACACTAGTGCAAGGAGGAGCAGCCTATGTGTCTCTCTCCACCCAGACCCACCCTCCTACTGCAGTGGAAAACTGGACTTCCACTCAAATCTTTGTCCACTTGTTGATATTGACTGAGGAGAAGGGAGTGAACTGTCTCCTCTTCCAAGCAGCTGTAAGCATTAATTTGGGTCAGCAAGCAATAATTCACATATTTTACCTGTTTAAACTGCAAAAACAATTCAGCCACTCCATCTGATAGCAAGAAGGGGCAAGGTAGAGGGAACGTCCACTAAACAAATCACAGTGTAGTGCAAGGAGGATTTTTTTTGAGACCTGTTTGGAAGGACTGCTAATAGCCACACATTCAAAAATGTGTTGACATCACTCACAGCAATGGGCAGTGTCCCAAGGTTTACCCCAGGGACAGCAGCTTGTTCCAATCAAGACCAGAACAGCAGTGCAGAAAACAATGAAAAACATTCCCTCCTGTGGGATACAGATCTAAGCTGGCTTATGAGCCATAACCACTGTGCAGGAATATTTGCTGTGAGAGGAACTGTCGTGCAGTGACCTGCAGGGAAGGCATTTTATGCAGGGAACAAAGCAGAACAAAATGCTGTGTTGAGTAGCTCTAATGAGGTTTATCTCGCTTGTAGCTCTCTGTTTCACAAGCAGGATGACTCCAGGCCTGCTGCACGTGCTGTACAAATAGCCTGGAAAACATTTTTCGCATAGGGATTTCCTTTTATTTCCCCTCTATTTTTACAGTATGTGCCATGATGGAGCAATTTGATTTGGAGACATTGCCGTGCCAAATGCGTGCTGCAGGGTAAACACTCAGTCAGGTCCTGGAAAGACAGTGGTGGGTACACCTCAAGTTCATCTGCTGGGTGAACTTTCTCTGTGTATCACATGAAATAATACTTAATTTTTGCCTGGAAAATAAATTATAACCTCAGGCATTAAAAATGGATGTGTAAAAGGCAAAGAGCCCTTAAAGTTCATCAGAAGATATAGAAAGACAAAGGGTTTAAAAAACACCACAATTGGAGGATATGGTGTAAAGCTTGAAACAAAAATTACATTTTGACGTGTAATGGGGGGATGGGGAGAGAAAGACTTGCTTATTGATCACTAAGGTGCCAGCACTGCATAAATAATGCAAGGTGGAGAAATTCTTGTGTGGAAATTCAAAGAAATTCAAAGTAATCGGACTGTTTTCGTGTTCTAAACATTCCACTGAAGAAAATTCCCTTTCTATTTTTATTTTCCTGCCTCTTCTACATAAAGGGTTGTAGAAAAGAATAGTGAGAATAGATTCTAATTTTTTTTTTTTTACTATTCTAATTTTGTTTGAGGTGGGGGAAGTTCAGGGAAGGGAAGGGAAGGGAAGGGAAGGGAAGGGAAGGGAAGGGAAGGGAAGGGAAGGGAAGGGAAGGGAAGAGGAAAAGAAACAGCTGAAGACATTGCAGCACAATAAGAAAGTTCATCTGTGTACCCTGCCCTTCTTCCCTTGATTCTTTGTGTTGTTCATGGACTTTTTAGTCCACTGAAGATGGTGGACCAGCATGTAGTGGTTATACATATTTATCAACATCTGTGGTTTTGTCTTTACTAGTTAATAATGACAATATCTTGAACAATGTGCTCGTCCATGCCACTAAAATAAGTCCTCACTGTGAGGCTTGTTCTTACCCATTGGCTACTTAGGGACATAATCTTGAGGTTATCCAAGATATTTCTATGGAAACAGTTAAGATGGAACCCCTCCACAGCACTAGGGGGAGTAAACCAAAGTCACTGGGGTGCAGAGGGAGGTGAATTAAGTTGCCAGTTCCCTGCCAGAAGCTTGGTGAGGGAGAATTCCCCTTGGAGAACAACCAGTCCAGAGCTTGTGAGACAGAGGAATGACCTCTGAGTTGGAAAACCCTGAGGCACAAATGTTTGAGGGCTGACAGGTGACTAGGCAGAGGTGTAATTATTAATTTCTCTGCTTTTCTGCCATCCCCCCAGCAGATAGCACAAAAAACAGTGTGTGTTTTCCTGCTTTTTGATTAAACCAAGGAGGCACACTACTGTGTGTGACAGAAAAAAACCCCAAACAACAAAAACACACAAACCAAACAAATAAAAAGTCCAAAACATTCCTCACTTCATCAGGGAGAAGCAAGCACATCCCTGACTCTTTGCCAGGAGCTGAGTGTGACAGCACAGCCTTTTCTCAGCACATCCATGTCCTAGGCAGGGATTTTCCACAGATAGAAACACCCAGCAAAGGGGTCCAGGTCAGGGCTGCACGAAGGAAGAAGACAAGCCAGTGGGGAGGAACTTATTCTGGTTTCTCCAGTTGTACAGTACAAGCCACAGGATTGTGGTCCCATTGGTAAATGTGCGAGTGATCCTGGGTGTGGACCAACACCAATGTTTTATTTAGCTTGAGAGGGATTTCCCTGACTTCTAGAAATAGCAGTGGCCCTTTATTGCAAAACAATAAAACACAGCTCAGCGTGTGTGCTGAGACCACAGGTTGAGTCAGTCAGATGCCAGTGAGGAAACTCACCCTGAAATGAAATGTGGCCATCCACGCTTCCCTCAGCAGCATCACCGAGGGGCTAAACTGGTCTCAGACGAGAAAAAAAGCTTTTAGAGGTATCAGAAACAAAAAAAAAAGAAGGAAAGACACCTGAAATCTTCCAAAGGAAGCACTGAAATTCAGCTACTTCTAAAAAAAAAAAATCAGGCATTAACATCTTTCTTATAATTGAGTCAAAACATTTAGTTTCTCAGATCAAGATGGAAAGAAAAAGGAAAAAGCTCTACAAATCCTTAAATTCACATTTCTGCTACAGGTAAATGAGATAATTTTCTTCCAGCATGATTTTGCCAAAAATACAAATTGGGTCATTGATGAGTCTTCTGTAAGGGGTTCAGTACAGATCTGGAAAAGTCTGAAGCTCTTTGTCACAGTGTTCATACCACCTTACCTAGATTGTGGTGACCATTCACAAAAAAAATGTTCCTAGAATAACCATTTTCTTCAAGTCTCCACCCAATTTTTTTAATTACAGATTTTGCTATGCCAGGCTCATCAAAGTGTTATTTGAATGCGTTAGTAGGCAAAAAAGAATTTAATTTCATAAATAAAAGTTAGGGCAAATCCAGCTAATTTGGAGGTATCAGGGTGAAATATTCCCGTATTTATCCATCCAACCTAAAAAATGAAAACTCCTGGCTGTCATCCTGAAAACCATTGGTCTCCTCTCTCTTTCAAAGCTGTGAGGTAAAGAAGGCAGGAGGTTATTTGTCTTCACATTATGCTAGAAAAAGTGTTTGAAACAGGTTTGTATGCTAAAATAAATGTAAACATACTCCCTTCATTAGCAGAGTATTATGCTTTTTAACAGAGAGATTGCAGCCAAGCAATGTAGCCACATCATGTACGTAAATCACTACACATTAATTTGCCAGATACTTGTTTCTTGTACATGTTTCTTATGCAGCCTTACAGGTAATAAGGAGTATTTTATTTAGAGCAGTTCCTGATCTGCACCTGTCTAGCATCCTAATAAATCTAAAAGTGTATTTTACTTGCCCAGTAGATTAGAAATTTAGTGTCAATTTTATTCTTCTGGAGTATGTGTCCATTTCTTCTAATTTTTACATTGTAGTATATGCAACAAAATACACATCCAAACAGAAAGGAAAAAAAAATCAAGTTAATTAAGCTTAATGATACAGGTGATTGTGAAATTAAACTAAATTAACAAAAGCTATGCTGTCTTGGTTTTCCCTAACAGTGTTTTGCAAGATTAAATATTGCCTGTTCACACAACCACTGTCCTTCAGGGCTGATCATAGGAAGATAGTTATTTGAATTAGCTGAACTTTGGATGTGTGGGAGAGACAAGGGAGGTTGATGGTGGTGGTTTTTTTCTGTACAAAGTGATGTGTAATTTTCTGGGAATATTGCATGGCTGATGATCAAATTCAATGGTGGCTAAAAAGATGACATAGACTTGCACCTTGCTGATTTAGCATAGCACTCATTTTCCCTGAAAATGGCATAGTTTAATAATTGGCTTTCACCCAGATTTGCTGAGCCAAGGAATGAAGAACAAAATAAAAAGATAAATGAAACAATTATAATTAAGATCAGAACATCAGGAAAGCACATGAGACAGGAGAGACTGGGAAATTTTGGAAAATGTTAATAAATTTCCTTTCATGCAGACCTTCACCTGAACCATTCCTTCTTGAAGAATGAGTATGCTGGAAGCAATATGCACTGGCTCTGGAGTTTGCATTTAATCCCCACTCATCAGAAAATCGAATTACCTGAAATAAGTGCAGGGATCTGGTTGAGGAGAGTTTTTGCCATATCTCCATTCAGGTCACCAGATTGTCCCTGGGTTAGGGTTCTACAGAGTGGCTTTTGGGGAGCCTGTCCTCCTGCCGTGACAAACTGCACCCTCATCCTGCTTAAGCTGCATCCTGCCTGACATGAGGAGCTCAGAGCAGCTGCTGCCCAGTGGAAGAGGGACAGCTCTAGCAGGGGATTGCTAGACATTAACACTGCTCTGCAGCCAGAGGAGCCAATTTAGCTCCAGATCAGGGCAAATACTGCAGAGGCATTTGCATGACTTGTGCTGATTAAATCTGACAAGCCTATCTGCATTACTGCAGTTTAATCTGTGATAGTGTTTGCATTTCAAAGGGAAAGATGGGCTGGAAGAAGAAGGAAGGAACTGATTCAGCACAGCACTCAAGCAGCTGCAATTACACTGATCACAAACATTGGGTTAAGCTTGTACCAAGTATTTTGCTGATGGGAGTAGAAGACTCACAAATACCCTTTTATTGTAGAGAAGAGGTTTCCACTTGCATCTCCTGGATCAGATGAGTAAGGAAAATGTGTGCTGATGTGGTCTCATGTACTTCTTCTGGCAGCAATTGCCACATGGCAATTGTACCAAACATCTGACTAAAGAACAGTTTATAACTGTTGAAAACCCACCCATAACTTCAACAAAGCATTTGGCTGTCAAAATTTCTACTGTGAGAAACACACAAAAAGCATAAAGGTGAAAGATGGCTGCCAGAGAAAGATCCAAGCAGATGATAGCCACGTGGCAGGATGCCAAAACCCACTATTCCATCTACATCTTAGCAACATGTGGAGAGATTCCTGTGCTAAAACACTTTGCAGGCATTGCAGTGAAAAGTGAGACACAAGCCAGGGATTTTGGTAGGCAGCAAGGTACTAAATTTGGGAACGGCCTCTGAAAGAGCAGAGAAAGACACCGTCTCTTTGGAGCTCTGGGAGCTTGATTTCCATGTTTTAGTTCTCCATTTACAGTGGGAAATGTCTTCCTTCTTTTCCTCAGATGGAATTTTTGACATGAAGAATTCTCCTACATGTAACACTTTTTGTCTTGGTTGGTGTGAGAAAATAAAACTTATTATTAAAGCTTATAATCACTATTAAAAAAAAGTAAAACTATTGATCACTGCATTAAATTATCACTATTAAATTAAAGCTTATGATCACTAAAGTCCTTGGAGTAATTTTCTGGTCTCTGATATTTTAATGATTGCCATTAGCTTGTAAATGCTTTTCTTAGACAAATCAACACAAGAACTTCACAAGCTGGGAGATCTCTTCTTAAATCCCACTTCACAAATTAACAGTCATTGTAATTGCCACTAAAATCATGAGCACTGGACTACCTGTGAATAAAAGCCACAAACTGCACCCCTGCCAGCTTCCCTGCAGCCTGTGGTGCTAAGAAAACAGAGAAGGCAGAGACAAAACCACAAAGGAGTCATATAACAACTTTTTTATTGAATTTTAATTATTTCACTGAGTTTTATAGCTGGTTCTGGCATCAGGGAGATATCTGTAGTTACTTCCATCTTTTCAAGACAAAACAACTTATGTGTAAGTATAGTGGGTATTTAGCCACTTTCATTTCAATGAAGTAATGCAAAACTGGAATTGGGGCCACTATTAAAGAAATTAGTTAAATAAACACTATGAAATGTAAACAGATGTATGAAATAAGTAATCATGTTTTCCTTTATTAATAAGTAATTGAAGATTAAAATAGATCATGGAATTGGAAAAAAAGAAAAATAGATAAAAGGAATGCCCACAATTTTTTAAAACAAGTAAAAGGTAAACTCAAGATTTGGAATAGCAGAATCAGCATCAGAGGGATGATGATGAATTAAAGAATTGGTCTATCATCTGTAGGAATGCACAAATTAGGGTTCTCATCTTTGCAGTCATTAACATGCATTATCTACCAAGAGAGATCTCACAATCAGGTTGAGACTCTGGCTTCAGTTAGATTGACTCACCAGGCACCAAATGACTGGTGGTGCTTGCTGAAGTAAATGGCTTTCCACAAATTTATATGATGAAAGAATAACATATTTGTGGCCGAAATCCATGTGGTCCATTAAGGGCCTGAATCATAACTAGTTCAAAAGGACAAGAGAGCCTCAGAGTGCTTTACTGTGCCATTCTATCATCTTCAGGTCTGTAATTCCTTCACTACCTTTAACAATACTGAAAATACATTCCTGACCTCGCTACCCTGGGTTTATAAAAGTTGGATCATAAACAGAGAGATGGGAATATTACAACAGCTTCATTGTACTCACTGTAATAAATGGAGCCTGTCTATATAGGTACAGGAAAAATTAGTACCTGAACTTATTTCAGAGAGTTCAACATTTCATATTTAGTACATCTGACCCCAGAAGTCTCATCTCCATTAAAAATAAAAACCTGCTAGATTTGGTGTGTTAATAAGACATATCCCATGCACACATTTACCTATAACCATATGCATGTGTCTAACCAAGGATTGCAGCGTGATTAATCTTATTTATACAGACTGAGTATTAGGGACCAAAAAACTGGCTTTCTTCATTTGCAGGGAACCAAAACTTGACCAGTCCTCTGGCAAACTAGGAATGCTGACTTGCTGGAGTGGGAACTGGAATTGCACCCTGACAGCCAGGCACCACCAAGCCTTTTGTTATGTGACACATTTCATGGCCATTCTAAGCCAATGGTCCCCTACCTCTGTGACATCTTCACCACCTCAGTTTCAAAGCAGAAGCAAGGTCAGGGAAGCCCAGCTTGCCCATTTCAGTGCTGATCTCTCTCTGTGCAGCATCTATCACTCCACTGCACAGTAATTTGCCTCCAGCTGGCATTGCAGTGCAGCATCAGGAATATACACATGCATCAGTTCTTTGCTGATTGAGCCAAGACCAAACTCCCATAAATGGGAGTTTTTCTGTCCAGTTCCTCTTGCCAGCACCAAGACAGCCCTGCTTCAATTTGTTACAATATATTTGGCCGCTTTCATTCCCCTGGTGCCTCCAGTAGAGACAGAAATAGGAAATAACTGATTAGAAAGCACCATGGAGAAGAGCCCTTCTTTACACTGGGATGCAATAATCTACAGGATCATTGCTTCTGTTGGAGAGCTTCTGAGACTTTCATTTGGCCCACACATCTTCAGTAGCTGATCATTTCCTTTACACAAACTACTGGCATGAAACAAAGTGTGGCACTGACCTCAGTGCTGTAACATCACTTAAGTGAAAAGAAAAATTCAAAGCTACAGGGAGAAGGAGTCAAGGAGGCACCAGCTGTTGAAAGAAAAAGAGATAACAGGCTAGTGAAGCTGTTGTCCTTTAAATGTGAAAGACTTGTAGAACTGCAAACAACCACAGGTAGGCTGCAAACCTTGCCTTGGTGCCTTGAGCAATGTTTCTTGCCTTGACGTAAAATTTGACGTCTATGGACCAAGCTGAAAAATCAAGCTGTGTCTTTCATGATGCATGGCCCTTTGTCAGAGAAAAGGAAAGCCACAGAAATGTTGTGCTGGGGTGGCTGGTCCCACAAATTCCAGTGTGCTGAGGTCACCTTTTGGTGCTGCAGCAAGAGGTTATCTCCTCCTGTGGGATCCAATCCCACAGAGGTACCACCTCCTGGTCCTGTGCCCTCACACCAGATGATTCACTGAAAAAAGTGAAAAAAGGCCAAAGAAAAGAAAGTTCAAAGCAGTCAAACACAGGAAAAAAAAAAAAAAAAGGAAAAGAAAAGTAAGAAAAAAGAGTAAGAAAAAAGATAATCACAAGGCAAGAGACAAGAGGAGAAATAAATATAGTTTGTACATTCATGTTTCAAGTCATGAGTTTACAGTGTGGTCATATGAAAACAGAAGGAAAACAAAAAGTTTTGCACCCTTTTAAAAACTGGGGGTCACGTGGATAAGTCTGCCCCAGTAAGACTGGTAAGGTAAAATTTGAGATATTCACCCACTGTATACAGTAAATTTTGGAGAAGGCTAGATGTAAAGTTTAAAGAGAAAAATGTGTGTTTCAGAGACTTGCTGAGCACAGAGAGGCCCTTCAGCTCTCTGTCTGTGTCCCTGACATATGTCTGAGAGAAAGTTCAAGCTGTTTTGGAAAAGATTCTCCATTAAAATGGCATTTCCAGGTGTATGGAAATCAGGAGAGAGTCTGTTACCTTGCCTGACATTGTTATGCAATTAACTGCGTTAAATCATCAAGGTTTGAAAGGCCTCCTTTTAGAAACAAACTCTACTTCCCTCACGAGTACATAAATCTCCCTTTATTTATTTATTTGTCCCAGATGTTTCTTTTGGGAGACTTTCCTCCTCTTATATTTCGTTATTCTCCAGGAAAACCCGAATCTGAGAGCCCCTACCTACCAAGGGAGCCAAGCAGATGGAGGTCATGGAGTCACACCCAGGCACGGCAGAAAAAACTGTTTTTTGCTGCAGCAGAGATCTCCTGGCTCCTTCCCCAGCCTTTCAGAGCTGAGGACACAGAAAAATCACCATAATCACCCCTCATCCATCCCTGCTGTCCTTCCTCTGCCTCTCCTCCTCCTCCTCCAACCTCTTCATGCCTGGTTCAGGCAGGCAGCACCCAGAGCCTGAGTTTCAGTCCTGTTTCTCCAGCTCTTTGTTAACCTCTGTGTTTCACTTGGAGAGGGAAAAAAAATTAAATAGATTCCTTTGTGAAATCTCTAGGAAATATTTGGCACTCACCGAGTCCCTTGCACTCGGTGTTTGTTTCTTCCTAAAGAGAGTAGTGACGCTGCTATGACTTTTCTGCAAGCTGGAAGCAAATGCTTATCACCATTCCCAGAAGGGGAAAATAAATTCCTTAGTAGCTTTGGGAGGTTTTAAGAAATAATTTTCCAAAAAGCTGAACTGATTAACAGTGGTGCAAAGCTGGAAACCACAGACCAGGGCCCAGTTCGGGCCTGTGAAGGCCTCTGTGTAGCAGGTGGGCAGCTGCAGTGATTTCTTGTTTATTTATGCATTTATTTAGAAGTGTTTCTATATACAACCTCCTCAGACCCCATCCTGAGATGGGAAGGGATTAGTCTTGTTCATCTTTGCCATCTCACAGGGCTCAATCTTATCACCTGTCACCACCATCTTATCCTGTCACCACCTTCTTTCCACAGGCCACATCTTCCCTATCCTCCCTTCTACCCCAAAAAGGAAATAAAAATGTACAGTCCTTTCACTTTTGCTTTACTGCAGTAAAATGGCCCTGCAAGCACCTGAAAGCCCCTTCACCCTACTGTAAAAGAGCTCTCAGCAAAATGCAGGAAGTGGCTGGATGAAGCCATTAGCCAAGGAACACAGTGAACTGCAGTAAAATGGCCCTGCAAGCACCGAAAGCCCCTTCACCCTACTGTAAAAGAGTCTCAGCGAAATACAGGAAGCAGATACATGAAGCCATTAGCCAAGGAACACAGTGAGCAGGAATCAATAAGTCCATGACTCAATCGTGATGAACACAATTTGCCTCAAAGGAACCATAGGTATTCCTTCTCATTGTCAGTGTTCTTGGGGGCTGGTGGTTTTTTTGTGTGGTTTTGGTTTTGGTTTTTTGTAGTTGGTGGTGGTGGAGGTTTTGGGCTTTTTTGTTTTCTTGGGGGTTTTTTTGGGTTTTGGATTTTTTGTTTGTTTGTTTGTTTGTTCAGGGGGTTTTAAATTCATTTTTGGGGGTTTTGGGGGTTTGCTTGGTTTTTTTGTTTTGGTTTGGTTTTGGTTTTTCGTAGTTGGTGGTGGTAGAGGTTTTGGGCTTTTTTGTTTTCTTGGGGGTTTTTTTGGGTTTTGGATTTTTTGTTTGTTTGTTTGTTTGTTCAGGGGGTTTTAAATTCATTTTTGGGGGTTTTGGGGGTTTTAGAGCAGTTTAAAATTATTTTGGGGGAGTTTATTTTTTTCTTGGGTTTTTAAAATTATTTTTTTTGCTTTTTTGTTTCTATGTGGTTTCTTTTTTTGTTTTATTTTTGTTTTGCTCTGGGGTTTTGGAGGAGGTTTTTTTGTTTGATTTATTTGAGTTTTTTTTGGGGGGATGTTTGGTTTTGGGGGTATTTTGGGTGTGGTTGGTTTTTTGGGGGGGAGTTTTTTTGTTTGTTTTTGCCCTGTTTGTGGGGGTACTGGGCTTTTTTGTTTGCTTTTTAGTTTTTTGGGGTTTTTTTGTTTTGTTTGTTTGTTTGTTTTGGTGGGGCTTGTTGTTGTTGATGTGTTTTGATTTTTTATTTTTTTTTTTTAACTCTAGGACTAACTGTCCATTGCACTGAGAGCACAGTGGTGCTCTGTGTCTCTGCACCTGCCTGCTGTAGTGAAACCCAGGCTGTGCAAGCCTGGTGTGGTGGCAGTAACTGGAACAGCACGGGCCCTGGGGGCAGTTTCAAAGCAGAAACTTGTTGCAGCAAATGTAGGGACATGACCAAATTACTGCCTGGTTTTATTCTCTTGTTTGTTGCTCTCTGGAAATTCATTCTCCGAGGACAAAGCTGACGTGTCAAACAGCGTGGGAGGGTGTGAAAATTCAAAGTCTGGTTCAAAAGTGGCTGAAGTCTCCCTGTGACACTGGGAAATGTAATGCTGGGTCCATAATATGCAGCACCACATTTATTTCTGAAGTTAACAGACACCCTTAGCCCAAGGCTGGAAATTCACATCTCCTGAACATTTGGGGAAGGATTTGCAGAGCTAAAACTTGAGGCAAGAGCACATAAAATTTGATAACTTGCTGTTTATTACTTCTGGTCAGCATTCAAAAGAGACAATAACAAATAGTTTCAGAACAAAACAGTGAATGCCTGTAAAATATATTAATATTATAAACACAGTAAATAAATATTTAGAATGCTGCAAGCAATTCCAGGACACAAAGAAGCAGTAAAGCACTGGGGCTGCTGAAGTCTCTCATCAGACTGCTCTGATCAGTTGCTCTGAACTTCAAATAAGCCTGAAAATAATCATCTTCATGTTCTGCCAGATGCAAATAAACTGTCCTCTGATTTCTGGTCAGCACCCAGAACACTAAGTCTCAGATTATTTTCTTTCTCCACCCTTATTTCTTTCTTTTTTTTTTTTGTTTTTTTTTGTTTTTTTTCAAAGGGGAGTAATGGAAGGAAGGAGAGTCAATGGTGAGAGCAGCTTGACACTCTGCTGTAATTTACACATTTATCTCTTTGCCCTCCATCCCAGCTCTGAAGGATGAGAACTTGGCAGGTTACCTCCCTTTAATAATAATAATAACAACATCATCACTACCACCTCCTACCTGCCAGGAACCACTTCTCTTTTCTACCAGAGGATGCTCACAGCCATTTGGACAAGTTCCTGGAGGAAGAAGAAACACATGGGGAACCCAAGTGGGTGGTGAAGTTTCTGAGCTGCAAACAGGCAGTGGATGGGGTGCATTCAGGGTGTATTCTCCCTTGTGCATCCACCACTGGCCACTGTGAGATGCAGAACACCAGATGTAAGGGTCTTTTTTCCACTTCCAGTACAATCAACTTACCAAGCACTGACGGGAGAGCTGCTCAACCTTCAACTTCTGCCTCCTCCTATTTGGTTCTTCTGCTGGCTCAGCTGTTTGGAGGGAAGGATGAATGCAGTTTATTAGTAACTGGGTTCACACTGCATCCCTTTCACATTACCAGGTCTCATTGCTGGATTTTTCCTATTATTTTCTAGTCATGTTCCTCCACTCTTTCCATAAAAATCAATATGGATTCCCGAATTTCTACATTTTCTAGGGGCCGCAGATGACAGTTGCTGGTCAAGGACTGTGGGTGACAACTTGATAAAAGGTTTAATTCATGTCTATACTTGGTGCTGCAAGAAAAGCCAGCATGAGTCTCAACCCAACCACTCAGAAGGCCATCACAAATTCCACATTTTGGGGGTATTCTAACAAGTGACCTCAGAGCATTGATGTCTGACCAAGTAGAGTGTCTCCTGTCACTTCAGACAGCCCCACAGGGTTCAGTCCAGGCTATGAATTTGCCCATGTTTGCCCAAAGGTTTTCTGGAAGGCAGTCGCTTTGCTGACTGAGAGAGGGACTGAGGGCAAAGAGAGAGAAAGAGTAACAAAACAGGATGGTTTGCTCCATATCTCTGATAGCAATCATCAAAATATCTTCTTTTGGCACTGCAGTCACTTTTCATGAAGTCACTTGAAAAATAGCTGTTGCAGTATGAAATTCCTTTAGATTTGTCTTGTGGAGAGGCAGCTTGTGAAGAGCAGGAGGTAGAAACAAACCAGGAGGGCAGAGCACCTTCAGAAGTGATCACCCCTCCTCTGGATTTTGATGGGTTTCACACTCCATCTGGAAGGTGGCTGTGGAGCTTAAAGGAACAGGGAATTGAAATGACCATGCCCTGAATAAAAGCATGTTGCATTAGCAACTTGATTTCAACTGGCCTGTCAGTGACCAAAGATTTGGTTTGAAACAGAAATCTTTAGTGGTTTTAGGAGAAAAATCTGACCCAATAGTAGATTGGACAGTTTGCTGATTCCCTTCCTAATCTCTTCCATGCAGAAAATGACCACATTGTCACAGGGCAGTTTATCAAACACACTAGTTATTCAACTAAACCAATTAATGATGAAGGAGACTTTCAGCACCATGAGTAAATGGAAGGGAGTGGGTTTCCCTGGGAGAATAAATGTCTTTTTTCCTTCACAGGTTTTTAATGACTCATTTTTAAATGAGCACCAATAACAGTACAATAAATAAGAAACTTGCCTATAGATGAGACTCAGGTTAATGTTTTATTTTCTACACACCTTTACCTGTGGCTGCACCTCTCAAGGCACATGAATGGAACAGAAACCCTTTATAATCACCTGGGTAGGAAAGGAGCATGATCCAACCACCCCACCTGCATCTGAAATCTCAGACATGCTGAGGAGTGTGGGATGAAACCTTTCCTCTGACTTACAGTGGCCAGGGTTGCTGCTTTCTGTGGCTAAAGGCAGAGAGCTCAGAGGCAAAAGAGGTGTGGGCTCTCTGCCTACCACAGGCTCTCATTCCCCACCTGACAGTACAAACTAAGAACCTTCCTGTTCCTCAATTTCTACATTTGTCCCTGTAGTTCAGCAACACCAGTGTCATTACCACAATACCTTTGAGATCCCTGGATAAAAGCTTCCATCAAAGGAAGTTGTTATGGCATTAAACTGTAACTGCACTGTCTAAATTATTAATAATAACAATAATAATAATATTTATCTCTTGCAAAAGAGGTTTACGTTAGAGCAGTATTTTTGATCTGCTAGGTGTAATTACTATACAAGATCCTACATGCCCTCATTCTCCCGAACTTGCCTTCCTCCTGCAATTATGCAATCCAGTTTCAGGCATAATTCCCATTAAGGAGAGAATGGAGCAGAGGGAGTCCAACCACTGCATGGAGTAAGAACAGAATTAGCTTTGGAAATCCTGTTGACAAGAACAGGACCACAGTGTCCCATGTTTGCTTGTCATCAACCCATCTGGACACAAGCTGAGAACTTCAGCCCAGAGGTCAGCAAAACTCAGTGCTAAACATATATGGAGTCAACACGGAAGCAGCCACAGGGCCAGACTGTCCTCATGTATTCTTGCCTTATTTCCCTGATGAAACAGGATATTGCAGCTGCCTCAGCTTTCCACTGCTCATCAGTTCAGAGGTTCTTGTTGTCTTTACTCCCAGCCACAGCCTGTTCTTGCTGTGCTGCAGGCCTGAGCTGTGAGTTCTGTGTGGGGCAGTCTGCAGAAGAAGCACTGTTGGGCATCAGTCCCATCCTGGAACTTGTTTGGAGTAAGGAACCCCAGACAAAACAGGTTTAATGATGACTGCAGCACTTTCCTACACAGAAAAGTCTTGTTCAGATAAACAGGGATGAAGAATGTGCTAATCACTGGTTAACATTGTTTATTTACGAGGGCTTCACAATCCACCATGCTCTCACCAAAGCCCCTGGCAAAGGTTTGTGCCATGAGCCCAGAGCCCCTGAGAATCTTTTGTTCTTTGGTTATTTGCAAACAAAGAGCAACCTGGATTTACTGTCTGCTCTTTGTCTCTTGCTCAAGCTACAGGGACTTCTTAGTTGGTCTTTTCCTTTGGAAAAAAATAACAATAAAAAGAGGCAAAACACAGAGATCTAGCTTGAGGTGACTGTGTTCCCTGCTCATCAGTATGAGTGTGGGTCTCCCATAAGTAAGTGGTGATAGGAACATCTAAAGCAGTTGTGTAAATATCCCTAGTCTGTACTGTGTGGGTCATCTCAAGGGCCTCTGTCTAGAACAAGAATTGCCAAATGTGGTGTCCCTGAGGTCACAGCTCGCCCCTTTGGCCTCAGAGAAGGTAGCTACTTGTGAGTCATAGAATCATAAAAATAGTTAATGTTGGAAAAGCCCTCTCAGATCATTGAGTCCACTGACCCACTGCTGCCATGCTCATCGTTAAACCATGTCCCCAGGTGCCATGTCCACAAATTTTCTGAATGCTTCTAAGAATGGTGACTCAACCACTCCCCTGGGCAGCCTGTTGTAATGTCTGGCCACCCTTTCAATAAAGCCATTTCCCCTAATATCTACTCTAAATCAGCCCTAGTGTAACTTGAGGCTGTTTCCTCTCATTCTTGTTACCTCAAAGAGACCAACCCCAACCATGCTGCCCCGTGCTTTCAGGGAGTTGTACAGAGCCACAGGGTCCCCCCTGAGCCTCCTTTTCTCCAGGCTGAGCCCCTTTCCAGCTCCCTCACCTGCTCCTGGTGCTCCAGACCCTTCCCCAGCTCAGGTGACAAACCTAATTGCCATTGATTAGTACTTCTGGTACAACAAATGGGTATTTTCCAATTTAACACATTCATCCCATGTTTGAACAGGAAGCAAAGGTGGGAATCTTTTGCCTGTAGTATCACAGACTGGAGAAGACTGTGACTGCAAGGGCAGAATTCAGAGAGAAATCCCATGGCACCATGGCATGAGAGAAGAAAATGCAAACTGGGCTATTGTTCCAGTCTCTCTCTGACAGATAAGTCAGAAGTGAAGTGATCTGTATTTTGTTAAGAGGAGACCAAGTAACCCAAATAAGCATGTCAGGATTGCAATCTGCACTGTGTTGTGCCAGGTCACACTTACCTGTGAAATTAAATCATTACAAGACCAAATGCCATCCTTTCATGTACAAAGGTATGGTTTTTGCAGAAGAGTCAGAGTAGAGGCTGGGACACTTTAAAGCCAGCATGGTGTAGTCTCTGCTTTATTGAGAAGGAGAAGGAGAAGGAAAGAACATTTTTCTTTCTTTCATTTTTTGCTTCCCTGATTTGAAAGCAGGGAGGTGGATAAACATCACAGCTGATCAAATCTCTAAGAGCAACACTTGCCAAAACATAGATTATTTTGTGATTTCATTACTGTTGATTTCTTTTCCCTTCCCTCAGAGGCAGAGCAGTAACAATGATATATTTTTACTCTCTAGGATAAATATCCACATTTTAATATTAGATTCAGGCAGGTCCCAAACCTTGCTGTTGCAGTTCTTGCGTAGTAACTCTCGCTGCATGCTCCCTGGAAAAACAGGACTGCCTTACTCTGAGAGCAGCAATCAGGAGCTCGTGCCAAGGAGATGGGAGTTGGCATTTCTTAGAGAGCTCTACAACACACTTGAGGAAAGGAGGTTTACCCTAGAAATGAATTTCATTTACACTGGCTCGAGAGAGAAAGGCACTGCCAGGGAGATACACTCATGGCAGTTTTTTTGCCTAAAAATTCCTTTCACAGATTGAACATAAAACAAGAATAAAGTGCATGCACGAGTAACATGATACACAAGAGAAGAAAAAAAAAATTGCAGCAGTTACAGCAATCAGAACAAAACACCAGGCTGTGGTTCACTGAGGATGGAGCCAGCATTGTTCCTGCAAGCAGCAGGCCCTCCTCGTGCCCTCACCCACTTGCTCCCACCCCAGGTTGCCCCACACTGGCCACCAGCCAAGCCAGCAAAAAACAATGACACAAAAGTTTTGTTTTCAGAAGAAACAGCTCCGTGTTTTGGCTAGCCATGTAAGCACATAAACAGCTGGAATGGCGTCCTTTGGCAGCGGTGCCAATTTAAACTGTGCACGGAATTGCACAGGCTCCCAGAGAGGAGCTCTGGGAAGGATTAGCAGAAACTCTGCAGAGCCCTGTGTTGTGAGGGGGCTGGTTTGGTCACTGGTGTCCGGGCTGCCAAAGCAGATGCTGTTTCCACACTGAGAGAAGGAATCCCTGTGGGTTTACACATGGGCAGTTTCCATCATGTGGAAGGGGATGACCTTCCTGACACTCCTGTGGAGGTACGAGTGTGTTTTCCCATCACTCCACACATTTAACGGGAAAGACAACAAGTTGTAAGATGAGTTAGTGGAGAGTGAGTCAGGGAGCAGGGCACAGAGCTCCTTCAAGCACAGCACACTGGGAATTTGCTCAGGGGGTCTGGGGCACATAGAATATGTGACACCACATCTTATGCTCATTTAAGTCCTCTGGCTTTTGCTTCAAGTCCAGTAGAAACTGCTTTGAAACCTTAATCCATGTTGTACCCCATCTCAGCACACACCAAACCCCCATTCCCTGTGCAGGTTTAGCACTCACAAGCTCTACTCCAGCACCAAGGTTGAGACCCAGCAGGGTAGGAACTGCCCCTCCCTTTTCTGGGCATCATCCTGAATTGCTGAGGTCAGTTCACTTCTCCCCATCCAGGATCCAGGATGCAATTTCCCATCCCACGTGGTGGGCCCTGCCAGCACTCAGCTCGTCAGAGTCCAGCTCATCCCAGCCTCTGAGGTGCTGAATGCCATTCTGGGTAGAAGTGGTTCAGGAAATCTGAAATCATACCCCACTCATCCGTTTGGGGAGTTGGGATATTATGAAAAGTGATTTGTAATGGAAAGTAATTTTGCTTCACTTTTGTCACCCCAGAACTTCCTGTCTGGCCGTGTCTATGTGTTAATGTGTTGTACATCAAGATTGATATTACAACCCTTTGCTGTGCTGGGGGACACGTGCTACCCTTCCCTGGTCTCCCAAAAAGCAGTGAGAAAGCTGAAGACAATGGATGAAGGAATGAAAACAGTGTCCTTGGATGGTTAAAACCAAGGCAACGTTTCTCCTGCCTACATCCTGACTCAGTAATGTGAATCCAGTGCAATCAGTGGTAGATTACTGCTATCATTTGATATCTGCAGAGTTAGGTTTGTTCTGTTGTGCTGGTTTTGGTTGTTCTTTTAGTCATTCTTGTAAAAGATTTTGCCCAACAACTAAAAACACAGGGGAAAAGGACAAATTTTCACTGGAGTTCTGTGCCCAGTTCTCTTTGTTGCCTTTTGGAAACATTTATAATCCCTCTTGCTTTTCTCATCTTATCTCTCCTCTAGACTTTTACTAGCAAGTCTATATGGAATTATTCTCAGTGGGACTGGTTTTTGTTGAAAAAACAACGGAAGTCAGTATTCATCCATTAATAGTAAAACTAAGAGGATTTCCTGCAGCACGATACCACTATGAAGTCTTTGTGACTTTTTTCATTTTTGGTACTTGAATTCTGCTCTGAGAGAATGCATGAAGCTGTGGCACAGAAGTAGGCAGAGCAAATTGAGAGAGAAAGGATTAAAAAGCCTGAGAAAAAAATCGATGTTTAGGTGTAGTTGCTTCTTTGTAATAGTGATGTGTGTGATTTTAGGTTGCCAAAATTTTTTATGGATTTTTTTTTCTGATTTACAACTGATGAGAAACTGGTGCTCAAAATAAATAAAGGGAGAGCAGAAACTGGTGGATTTGTAACAATGTAGATGCAAGATTCCCTAATGGAGACTGCTAATCAGATTTATCCACACTGTTGTCACAGCACTTCTCAGCTTCCACCTGAAGGTCTTCAGAGTCTGGTAGAGATTTGTGGAGCTGAGTGTTGAGTGTCAATGATGAAATAGTGCTGAAAGTCTTGCTAAAGTCAAGACAGGCAGTAATCACTGCTTTCCCTGCTTCCATCAAGCCAGCCATCTCATCCTGCAAGGCAATCTTCAGGCATCGTTTCACTTTTGTAAATCCATATATTGATTGTAACTGCTCTCAACCAACCTTTTCTCCTAAATGAGTTTGGGACAGTCTTCCAAGATTGTTGCCTGGCCAGTTTGTATTTCTCCAGATCCTCCTTCTTGCCCCTCTTGCAAACAAGAGGGATGATTTCTTTCTTCCAGTCTCCGTGAACCTAGCCCAGTTTCCAAGACTTTTTGAAGATAAATGCGAGTGATCTAACATTTACATCGGCCAGCTCCCTCAGCACCCCTGGGTGTGCCCCTCCAGGATATGAGATTCATGTACTGGGATATCAGAGCATACATATTAGATTCAGACTTTAGTACTTTTTTTTTGTTGTTCCTCATACATGCAATTCTTAAGCTAGACTGTGTTTGCAGAAGGTGCTGTAATACTCGACTAAGTGAAAACAGAACTGCTTTAATGACACTGACCTTTCAATATACTGAGTCACCATGACTCTTGTGTCAGCCTCAGATATATCCCTTCCAAGTAACTTCCCTGGAACGATGGTGTCAGATGAGGAAAGAGAAATGGGCCAAAAGCTATTGGAAAAAAATAAAATCTTTCTGCTGTGTAAACAGGGGTGTTTGGATAAATGAGGTGTGTGGGTACCAAAGGAGAAGAGCACCTGGGCTGTTTGATTGTGCAAATGTGACACCAGCAGACTGACGCTGTCTTTTTGTTCCTACACATAAACATAAAGGAGCAGGTCGGAGCACATCAAAGGCTGAACAAGTTCGTTCGTTTTGCAGAGTGAGTTTTAAGAGATGATGGTTTTGTTTGGACTCATACTCGTTCTGCTCAGGGTGTGACGGCATTGCGTGTAAGGTCTGTCCTGGCCAGAGAAATTCAGCATGAAGAGGTTTTTATGGGCAATAGTGAGCTGAGATAGGGAGATCTTCCTCTGCTTTCTTGGAAAGAGAAGAGAAGAGAAGAGAAGAGAAGAGAAGAGAAGAGAAGAGAAGAGAAGAGAAGAGAAGAGAAGAGAAGAGAAGAGAAGAGAAGAGAGAGAGAGAGAGAGAGAGAAAGAAAGAAAGAAAGAAAGAAAGAAAGAAAGAAAGAAAGAAAGAAAGAAAGAAAGAAAGCTCTGCATTGGGGCTTAGAGGGAAAATGCGAACTTCTATTTCTTCCCTGGCATTTTTTTTTTATAATCACTCTCTCTGATAAGAGAGTCCCACAGGTTTTGATGGATCTGCTGCTATCACATTGAACTCTGAGACTTTTGGGGTATCCCAGGGAGGCAGGGGCTGGGATTTCAAAGGAACGGGTAGCCACACGTTCCAGCTGGGCTGCAGCCAGGATTTCAAAACCAAACTGAGCAGCACAAAGACTAATTCTTAAAAATGAGGAAATGTGGGTGCCTCTTTGGGGGCTTTGAGAAAAGTTGAGCTCTTTTGACACAAATGCAGTATGCAATTACAAAACACCTCACAGAATCAGTTGTCTGCTTAACCCCTTTATGTTCCACAGAAGAGAGATGGGGAAATGCCCTTCAGTTTGCAAGTCATTGACCTTGAACACTTCTGGGGAGGAGTACAAGGGTTTGTTTCTTGCTATGGCAAAGAGTTAGGTAAAGTTTCAGGTGGCTACTAACAGATTTCACAAGTTTTTCGTGGTTGCCAACCTCAGTCAGGTCTGTCCCACATCATTCTGGACAAAAAGCATCCCTAACTAGCTGCAATTTGGGTGTTTCTCTCAAATTAACCTGGTCCCAGTAGGTCAAAGCACATATGTCCAAATGCTGCTGTGACTGCGATTTTCCTAAGCTAGCTACAGTTTATGGGTATTAAACTTTTATCAGGACATATTTTATAACTAAAATAGCCCAGCACTAGAAGGAAGTTGGAAACAAAGATCCACCCAGCTGGGAGCAGTCTGATTGCTTCCTAAAATAAAGACCAAAGCAAGAATAAGAGAATTTCCTCAGTTTTTCTCAGACAGAAGATTTCCAAATCACTATTCCAGCACTGGCTGGGTCAGTAACAGTACATATACAATTGTAACAGCAGTTTCTCAGGATCCACACTAATAAAAAGGATTATTTTATCAGACGTATTCTGAATTTTCCGAGTTTGTTAAGCCCTCTGACATCCTACAGAGGAAAAATTAATGCAAGTTTTACTTTGTGAAAGTGGAAACTTATTTGAAGTGCTAACCCAAAGGACAGTTAAGAGCCTGAAATACATGTAGATTCTAAGTAGAGTGGGACAGCTTGGAAAAGGATAAATTTAGGGTAGAAGTGATAGACACGTATAAAATAATGAATGATGTAATGAAGCTCAGAGGGTAAGGATTTAATCTGTAGCACAGTGGAGGAGCTGTGGGATACACAGTGATTCCAGGCAGCCCACAAAGTGTGTAAGGCAGCAATTTTAAAACAAAGACTGAAACAGAAAAAAGAAGTGTGCTTTCAACTCTCTCCTGTAAGGCAGTGGAATCCATTGCCATGCAGTGCAGCAGAGACTGAAAGGATAAAAGGCTTCCAAAAGGATTTTTACAAGTGCATAGATGTTAGTACCAGAGTTGGCCTGGAGATTTCTAGATCTGTTAAACTTCCAGACCCGGAAGATTACTGCATGCAGTAGGGAAAGGACCACTTAGTGTGTTCACAAAAAACAAAGTGCTGTAAGATCAGACTTTCTGTCTGATCCAGCCAAGCAAGCCTGGGAAAGGGAGCAGACACCAAACAGAAATAAGCACTGGCAGCAGCAAGCTTCTCCTCTATAATTCATATTTCCTCAGCATGGCAGTCCCCAGGCCTGGAGGTGCAGTAATTCTATCAGAGCCACAACCACCAGCACGAAAGCTGCTCTCCTGCTGCTCTGTGTTTGCCTCCACTTCATGCCAGGCTGAAAAGGTCTATCCCGGGTTGTGGAGCAAAGGGGGAATTTGGCCCTGTGTGCTTTATTGTTTCCTCTGAGGTCTGACACGGACAAATAACTGGCGTGGAGAGAAAAACCCCAATGTGTCCCTGCCAGGTTTAAATGTCGGGATTGCTCTCAGGGGGCTGGTCCAAAACTCAGCAAAGTCAACAGAAAAAGACTCCTTCAAGGAGCTTCAAACTCCTTTCAGGGGGGCTGGTGATGGGTTTGTGCTAGACAGGAGGTCCCAGAAGACTTGTCCCACAGACAGCCGGACAGGGGAGCATGAGATGATTACTAAGAGCGTTTCAGTTTCCCCTTTAAGCAATGGCTTAATAAAAGCAGTTTTCTCAAATATTTCACAATAACCAGTGGATGTTACACTGGTGGTTACACATTCAAAACAGCTCTTCAGGCATCAGCAGATGAAACTATTTGGCTGAGTGAATGGAGCTACAAACCAAAACAAACAGACCCTGGCTTCAAGCAGCAGCAACACTCTTGCCATTAATTCGTGCTTTTTCATAATAAAATAACACCAGGCAACCCCAGAAAATCCATGCAAAGGCACCTGCCAGCTCCATCAGCAAATATCCTTCCATACTGTGATTGCAGGGCAAGGCTTTCCCTGTGGGACTGTGCAGTCTAAGTGTGATAACCCAGTGGCTTCCTGCTTGTGTCCATTTATTGGGGTCAAGGTATGGGGTGATGTAGGGTTGTTGTCCCTTATTTGAACCCATAGACTTCAAGCCTCAAGAGATATTGGGGGCACTTCTTGCTTTTCAGAGGTAGCAGGTAAAGGAGCCTGTGTCAGAGGCACCCTGGAGGAGTGCAGGGATGCTTGAGACATGACCCAGCAGAAGAGATGGACCCTGGCATGCAGCACTTGTGAAGACAGCAGTGAATATGCACAGGAACCAATCCTCACTGCTGGTCCTGATTTCCTGGCTTTGGACATCTTTAGCATCACAAAATGGTCAGAAAAAGTTTGGGACTGGGGGCTGCAGCCCCTTCCTTCTTGGATGTTGCATCTGGAGGTGTCCAGACCTCAAGCATCTACTCTCTCAACCACTCACTCTCAAAAAAACCCAATATGAAGTAAAATTCATCTCTCCCAGACAAATTATATTTGAGGGGGTTTTTGGTTTGGTTGGGTTTTGGGGACTTTTTTATTTCATCCGGTTTTTTCTAAAGCCCAGGACTCATAAAATTCTCCAATAAATTTACTGTCAGGATAGCAAGAGGATTTGTTAAGCAAGTGAGTTTATTTCTCTTTTTTTTTTTCCTTTATTTCCTTTTTTTTTTTCCTTCCCAACTTTTATTTTATTTTTGTAAAGTATTCATGTTTATTTCTATGCCCTGGGGGTAAGCTGAAGCCATTTGGCTGTTTAAGATAGCCATGGTTAAACTGAACAGTGCTGCATCTGTGATGGGGGAAAGAGGCATCTATTTACAGTGCTGGGGATGTAAACTTGGAAATACGCTTTTTATTTTTATTTTTAACCTGGAATGGAGCTAAGTATGGCTGCAGACATTTCTCCATTTAGACTGCGGGTCTTTCCAGTAATTATGGCTGAAACCCAAGTCCTGCTGACGTAAATGGGATTCTGGCCACTGACTTCAAGAGGAGCTAGACCAGGCCTAGCCTTGAGGAACACAGCCAAGACAAGGGAAAGCCTTCTGCTTTCCCCCCCAAGGAAAAACACTCTGGATCTTAAGAAACACTCTGAACTATTCCTTCTCCTCCTGCCTGCTGCTTTGGGATCATTTTAGGGTCTATCTTCAAATTCTCTCACCACTCCCATGAAAGCATGTCACCTGTAACAACTCCCAGTTCTCAAAACCTGCTATAAAACCCCTGGCAGCTAAATTCCTGGAGCTAAAATTGGGCAGGATGCTGTCTGCCTTTCTGTGGCATCCACGCCACAGCTGCCTTGTCTTTCCTTTCCAGCTTTTTACTCTGAAAATCTTCTGAGGCCAAGCTAAAAAAAAAAAAAAAAAAAAAAAATTAAAAAATTAAAGGGACCCACTGCTTATCATCTAATTTTCTAGTGTTTAAATTTTTCACAAGTGTTTCCCCTGCCCACAAGAGATAACACTTACAGGTAATTGGTGCCTAAGCTGCTTTCTTTGTGGTGAGTTTTCCTGAGAGCCTCAGGAGGGAGGGAGGATCTGCAGCAGAGCATGGCAAGGAGGGCAGGGTAATAGAAGTCATCCACCTTCCTGCCCAGCCCAATTAGCCCAGAGACTCAGCACTAATTACCCTGGGCGAGGTGCCACACCAGCGTGCATCCCTGTGAGCACACAGACCTGACACAGGATGCCAGGAGAGGCAAGCCTTGTCTCTGGAGAAAAAAGGGGTTAATGGGAAGGCTGATCTGCAGGCCTGACAGCTCAGAGAAGCTGAGGATTTGGCATGAGAAGGAAATGTAGGAGGGATGAGGGAGAAGAGGAAGGCCTGATAGATGAGAGAGTTGAAAGCAAACTTGGTTTTTTTGTAAGAGTCCTGTCCCCTCTGATTTCTGTCCTTTCCCATTGCCACCTTCCAGATCCCTGCTGCAGGAAATGGGGCATGAGGTGTGAAGATTCCTTCTGGCAGGACTGATTTGAGGACCTTGGCAGAGATTTGGGGAGCCATCAAGGCTTTCCTGCTATCTGCTGCCTCCAAGCTCCAAGCACCACCTTCCAGACACAGCAATTAAAATCCTGACACCATAAAAGCAAGCACTCTGGTCATCCCATAGCCAAAGCCAGACACATCCTGTTGTCCTGAGGACTCTTCTGGTCTTCAAACTTGCTGAGAAGAGGATTTCTGTAAGGAAAAGCCATTTCCAGAAAGTGACTCAGCGGGATTCCTCATTGCTCTTGAGAAATTCTTTACAGCATTGATATAAGCCTGGGAAGTCTGCAGTCAATGATAAGCCCATGCAAACCTTCTCACATCTGAAAGGTTTAGAAGTAGAACCACCTACCTGCATCATTCCACCAAAAGTTTTGCAAAGGTTAATCCAAAAATGAGAAAAAAAATGCATTGTTCTAAGCTTGTTTTTTGTTTCTTTATCTGCCTGAGAAAATCATCATCTCTTGAGAAACAAACACAACCATCTGCAACCAAGAAGAGAAAAAAAATTACTTTTTGCCATTTGTTGTGCCCATTGACTCTTTCAGCACTGAAGAACTTGGAAGAGAAACTGAGAAGTTCAGCTGCATAGACAGTGAAATGTGGGACAGGTGGTCCAACACAGCCTGGCCATAATTGGCCAACAAGTAAAATTAACTCATGAAGGCAATGGAACAAATTGAAATCACCTTTCATTTCATTGAAACAATGAAATAACAAAAAAATCCCAAAATAATCCAACCAAGCAAAAACAAAAAGAAAGTAAGAAACCAAAAAAACCCCAAACCAAACCAACCAGCCAAACAAAAACAAAAAGAAAAAAAGAAACCTAAAAAACCCAAAACAAAACAAACAAAAAAAACCCCAAACCAACCAACCAAGCAAAAACAAAAAGAAAGAAACCCAAAAAACCCCAAACCAACCAACCAAGCAAAAACAAAAAGAAAAGAAGAAACCCGAAAATCTCCAAACCAAACCAACCAGCCAACCAAAAACAAAAAAAAGAAGAAACCCAAAACAAAACAAAAAAAAACCCCAAACCAAAACAAAACAAACTACAAAAAAAAAATAAAAAAACCAAAACACACACACACACAAAACTCACACACACACACAAAATATTACAATATCAGATCTATTTCTCAAGTTAAAACAATGCAGAATATTTTGCTGTCAACAAAGTGGTGTCTTCCAAGAGAGAAATATGCCATTGAGAATCACCTTGCTCAGTTTATATAAGCCATGAACATCTCCTGGGATTTCTCATCCCTCTGGAGTAGCAGGATGGAAAGCAGAATTCCACAGGGACTCCACCTTGTATATCTGACAGAGAGGCTGCAGGAGCTCTTTATGAAGTGGGCAATTTTAAAATTGTCAGCTGAAATTCTTATTCTTGTGGTGGTCCACTTTGAGTCAATCCATTAGTCAGCCAGCTCTGCTGCAATTTTCCTCATCTTCTTGTTCTGCTTTGGATTTGCACCTGCTCAGCAGAGATTCCAAGACCAGAATCTGGCCCTGGGTAGCTGTCAGTATAGGCTCATGTGCTCAGTTGTTGTTTCATTGTGAACAAACTACTTGCGGAGCAAAGGCCAGGCTGTGTTTTCAATTATGCCATAACATACCTGAATTATTGCCACTGCCTTCGTGGGCTACAAAGTCAGAGCAAAATTTGGAGTGAAGTCCCAGAGGTATTTTAGGGTGGGCCTGTTCTTCATTGGCTTTTAGAGAAAGCAATAGTCAGTCTCAGGAGAAGTAAACAAATGTATATAAACCTACCATTGCTTCTCCAGCTCAGAGACTGTCCGTGGAATCCCAAACATCTGGAGCTCATTACCATGCTGGCCTCATTGGATTAATTGTTTAATTAACTTCCTTTTCACTTTCTCTTTCTCTCCTCCCTTCTGTTTTCCTCACCACCCAATTCCAGGATGCTGAACTCACTTTGAAAAAAAACCTTCCAGAACTGAGCTTTGTCCAGGGGAATTTGGTCTGCAGGAAAATATTTCTATTCAGTCTTAAACATTCTCAGTGCTTATAGCAACCCATTATCAGCAAGCTTCTTCTCCTCACAGAAAATCAAATTGTAATTATTTCTTTTTCCCATTAGCTGGTCACAAATTTCAAAGCAAGCAAGGTAAGAAAGACACATTTATTTGGCTTATGAATCCTTTATGGTGTGTATGTGTATTTATATGTGTGTGTGTGTGTGTATGTATAAATATATATCTTCATACTGACAGGAACTTCCAAACCTAAATCCATGGTAAATCTAGGTTCCCACTTGAACAGAATACCTTCCTTGAATGGAGGATGGAGGCAATTCTCAGAAAAGCAGAAACTGAGTAATCCTGCCTCAGAAACACCAAACGGAGCATAAGAATTTTTATTTATTTGTTTATTTATATTTTTTCCCTTATTGGCTGTACTTAAAAAAAATTTAAAAAAGGAAGGGAAGGAGGATAAAATACTTTTTGTTGCATTATGACAGATGCAACAGCTGTAAGGGCGTGATGACACAGCTTCTGTCTGGAGCAGCAGGCCAGAGCAGAGCAAAACCTCAGCAATGTAAACAGAGACCTGGTGAAAAGCATATAGTTTCACAGGCCCAGCAAAGCCAAGCCTCAAAGTGCAGCACTTTTTTTTGGAGCTTTCCTTTCCGTCTGTCACCGTGGCAGATGGATGCTGTCTGTCTGTACCTTTGGGACTGTCTGCTGGCTCAGGGAGCCCAGCTGCCACGCAGAAGGAGCCAAACGAGAACGTGCCTGTGCAGATCCATGCCCCCACCACCACCACCTCCTGACAGTCAGGAGAGATGAAGTGCCTGAAGTGGGGAAAAAAAATGACAGATCTCAGAATTCCCTACATCGTCCTCCAGGCACGTTGGTTTTTCAGTCTGCAAATCTGCAGGCTTTTCAGTCTGCCCAGAGTGACATCCAGCTGGGTTGCTGCTGCTTGCCATAGGTTTTTAGGTGGAGATAAAGCATTTTAGGGCTGCCACTCTGAATTAAGCTCCCTCAAAACAGGGAGGGTTTAAGACCTGGTTCAAGGCCAGATTTTTGGGGAAGGAACAGCACTCAGCTCCCTCCTGGAGAGATCCATCCTCTGTGCTGCTTCCTGCAGATCAACACTGCCTAACCACCCTTCACCCTGCAGAGAAGACAAATTGTTTATCAGACCAGGGAGGTTTTCCAGTGTCAAGCCTCAGAGCTGCCCTCAAAACTTAAATTTTGGTTGCCAGAAGGAGTATTAACCTTACTTATTGTCATATGATTAAATTATTATATCACATTATTGTCATATGGCAAAATACATCCTTCAGGAGAGACCAAGACTGAATACTTTAAGCAAAGTCTCTTTATAGTGAGGAATTAAAGCCCAGCCCCTGAGGAGAAAAATTGCAATGTAAACAAGCACAAAAATCTCATCCAGCCACCACAATCTGCTTTATGAGAGAGCTGATGAAAAACTGTCCTTTTTCTTGTTAAGTTTCACTCCTGATGAGTTTATTTTGGGCCTAATAGATCTATAGAAATTGCTATCATCATAGTTATTTATTATTGCTTTAATGCTGGGAAAGAATTTGGATGAATCCCAAGGAAGTGAAATGTTCAAAGGTCTGGCATGGCATCTCTTACATTGATAAACCAGCTTATTCTTCAGCTGACCAAAAAAAAAAGCCATTAGCAGGTGTGGAAAAACATGACTGTTGTGGAAAGGGTACGTAGAAATGGATGCTTCCTCTCCAAAGAGATGGTTTGGAGATGTTGTAAGATGAGATTTGTAACACCATTGCAAAGAAAAATGGGAGGTATTTCTTCTGCAACACCTCAAAGTGAACTGCTGACCTCTTTGCAAATAGGTGGTGTGGATATTAAGGATGACACTGCTGGGAATTAAAAATAAGAAAAAAAAAGCAGCCCAGATAAATCTGGGTTAAAAGAAATCATCAAGGATGAAACAGCACCATAAGGACAGCTGTTTAGCATAAATATTGTTATCATTATAAATATAAATAAAAATAAATCAGTGGTAAAATTGCCTGCCAAGTGATAATCTGCTTCTTTCAAGCTCTCCTAGGCTCACAGGCTGGACATAGACCCTTGGAGTGCTACATTTGCTGTCAATTTGAGTTTGTTTTTAGGTCTGCAATGAAATCAGAAAATACGCTTGGTAACTGGACCCACAACTTCCATGTGCAACAAGCAACAGTGTGCTATACCTTAAATTTGAGGAAAAAAAGTCAATTTTCAGTCTCCCAAAAATTCATCAGTTATGCCTTAGCATCCTTGGTGGTGTAAATATGAATACCTGTATATGAATACCTATATTTAACACACTAATAGATGTAGGTCCTGAGGAAATTGAGTTTTGCTCTCGTGGGCATAGTGCCAACATTGCACATCTGAGCTGTGATCCTGTGCCCATTCACAGAACAAACTTCACTCAGCAGCATCAAAGATCTGCTTTTGCATTAAGCATGAGGCTTCACTCATTCTGTGAAAAGCAGCTGCTAAGCTAAAGTGTGCCTGCATCTCAGATTGATATTAAGCTCATTGATAACTGATATATTTGAGAAAATACAGCTCTGCTGATGTGTTAATGGAACTTCAATCCAGCAAGGCACACATGCATCTGGTGGGTTAAAGAACATGATTGCTGCCTCTTGATCTTCCAGAGTTGTCATAATTTCTTCCACCCAGACCTGTTGGCCTCTTTCCATTGCTGGGTGTAGCTCTAAGACTCTTGTTACTTTACATCAAAACTCTTTAAAACAAACATTATCTCCCTTTCTATATCTGTAAAGTATTACTGAGCTCTGTTCCTAACCAGGGGCCTTAGTCACTGTTATCATCTGAGGTAAATAAATAATAATGTTATTAGCAATGATGGGCCAATAAATTATATGCATTCAAAATAAATGTCTGAGGCCTTGAAATGTGGGTGTTTCCTAAAGTAGTGGAATTCTTGGCTGTGAGGGTATTTCCAGAGAGAGTTCTGATGCATCACTGCCTAGAAATATCTTACTGCTCAAGACTCCTGATTTGGACTTTGGATGTATTTGCATTTCAGCTGACTGATAAAATATTGTGCTTCAGGGTGCTCATTTTATTTTCTGAGTTTGGTTGCCTTTTTTTGTTTGTTTGTTTTGTTTGGAGGGATTTTTTGCCTTTTTTTGTTTGTTTGTTTTCCTTGATTGTTTTGTTATTGGGGTTTTTGGGGGGTTTTAGGGTTTTTTTATTTTGGTCTTTTTTTAAACTAATCTTTCTCAATGTACTTATATATTCTTCTTCCTTTATTTTCCCTCTTTTCAGGAATTGGGCTGTTTTGCAAGTTTACACTCATTCTGGAAATCTCTCTTACTAAAAATCACTAAACAAACCACACATATTAGTGTGTATAAATCAGTATTTTAAGTCCACTCAACTAAATGTATCTGGGTAAAATAATTTTCCTTTTCAGAAATTTGGAAGAACCAATTGCTTTTGGAAATGTCTGGGTTTACTTATGCAAAAATACAGTCTGGAATGCTGCACAGCAATATATATAGCAGGAGTCCATTTAAAAAACAAACAAACAAAGGAACAACCAACTTCAAGTCTATGTGTATTTGTAAACAACATGCTTTTCATGGAAATCACTGGCATTTTGTCAAGGAAGTGAGGATATCTACTATTTTTCCTATGAAAATTGGAAATGCTTCCATCCAAAATTGCACAAAAGCCCAATACTGCTCCATAGCTCAGTGGGAGCAGCAATTCAGAATTCTTATGTTCTTATTTTGGGTGATGTGCTGCACTCTTCATCTAACTTGCATCCTCCTGGTGCACCACAGGCAATGACTTCTGTGGTGCCCAGAGACCATTAGAAAACTGAGAAAAAAGAGGTATTTAGGTACAGTCTGGCTGAAGGGTCACGAAAAACAAAAAGTAGAGACACAGATATTTGTCACCCTGTAAGAGCCTCCCCTCCTCTCAGAGTGTGAAATGGGACCCAATGCTAAATGTCACTGGGGCTTTAATTCCTGACAGCTTTGCTTGCTGGACTTGGAGCTGCTGAGTGCAACTGGGCAAATGAGAATGGAATGATGCCAAATATTGACAGATTATTGCAGTCCCTGTCACAAGAGTCCATGCAAATTCGTTTTATGTTCCTGTCTGTACACCTGACTTGCTCAAAGCCTTTGTCCTCCAGTCTTTGCTCTCCTGGTTGCAGCTTTCCCATGGATGTACAGGGGAGTTTCAGGAAGCTCTGGAAGAATATTTACTGACTTTACAAAAGTTGTATCCACAGAGATCTTCTGTGTGTTTGACAGAGATCAATCTTGCCTTGCCAGGATGCAGTGGGATTTACCCTTCAGTGGCATAGAGCACTGCATCTCTGAATTAATTTCTAGCTGTACATGCATATTCCAAGTGTATTTCTAAGTTGTGTCAAATCCAGACCTGTCAGAGCAGAGATATACCCCTGATCCTGTAATTTAGGCAAGAAATGTTGCAAATCTGTGAGTGATCTAGAAATTATTCTTATTGTGATAGGACATTACAATAAATACATTTATCAACATATGCTTTTATTTTTCTCTCTTAAAATTAAGCTTATATCATAAAATTTCAATTTAAGATTTTTTTTCATATTTTCTGTGAGTACACCAGAAACATTTTATGGCTCAAAAGCCTCTTAACACCTAGCTGGTGCCACATCCTCACCATGATAAAAGATGATAATTTTTCACCAGAAAGATGGTGCAGCATGGGAACAGGTTATCCAGAGGAACTATAAAATATCTATTCTAGACATCTTTCCAGACCCAGTTAGACAAAAGAGGGATGTCCTGAGCTAGCAGTGGTGATAGTTTGATTTCCAGAGCTGGTTTGGACCTGAGACACCCAGACCAACCTCTCTTCAGTTGTGTGAAATGCTCACATGAGAGTGGGTGGTAGCAGCTTCTACAGCAGTGTCAGTGATGCAGACCAAATGCACTGGTGCTGTTTAGATACTGAGATGACTGTAAAATATTTTAAGTGGCAGGCTGAGTGGATTAATTTCTCTCTGAGCCCTTCTTGAGTCAACTTGTGACTGTCAATACTCACGTAGCAGATGTATGTCAAAAACTCTGTCAGTCTCTGTAAGAGTTCCCCTGTTCCTCTCCCCTAGCACCCATTTTCTGCAGCAGGCTTTGAACTGGCACCACAAATGTTGATGCAAACTCTGGCAGGCAAACCTTCTCCCAGGCAGCTGTTGCAATATCTCAGTTGGATAGTCCTGAGTTTAATGCTCTCCTTGGCTCTCTTACTTTCCCCTGCTATTGCTGTAACTCTCTCCTCCTAGGTTGATCCCTCCTTTTGGTTCACATTTGAGAGTATTCCTCTTTTCCCAGAGAATGGTGAACCTGCTGGTGTCACTCAGGAAGGTTGTTTGATTTTCCACAATCCTTAGACCCACCCCAGGCTGAAAACTGAGTGTCCCTCTCCATTCACAACACACAGGAGGAAGGATTTGGCAGCTCTTCACGCAGCAACAACCTGGGCACAGTGCTTTCAAGGGGGATACCACCTGCCAGAACAGCAAAACAGAAGTAGCCCAGAATATTAAAACCATTTGGGACAGGACTGACACTTCTATTCTTCCCTTGAACAGCTTATTGTGCAGTCTGGGTACTTGGTTGGACCATGAGATACCTTCACAAGGCAAACCATAACAGATGCTTCTCCCGATGAAAGCAATTTAAAAACAGCCTGATTCCTCCAATTTGATTTTAAGACTGTATAATTCAAATTATTTGCCTTCTAGCATCAGAAGGTAATTTAAATGCTTTACACTGTCGTGCCAACTTTGGAAATTAAAATACCCAACACCTAGCAATAATGAGAGAGTTTAACATCAACAGGACTGTGAATTTTTAAGAGAATCAGGAAAGGGTTTCCCATTCAGATTCAGCAGAGGAAGCTGCCATGGGGATCAGTGATAAAACACTAAGGAAAAAGGGCTGTATTTGAGAGGGAATTCCCTCCTTTCTGCAGGAGCTGCTCTCTGAAGGATATTGGTGCCTATTTTTAGTCTCAAAGTACAAGTAGCACTTTCAGACAACAAAAAATCATTGAAGACCTACTGTTTACAAAGAGTAACATTAAAAACAAACAAAAAAAGCCCATTCACACAAAAAATTGCAGTGAAAAGAGTGAACAATCAAAAGGGTGCAAAGCTACAGATGAGAGGAAGAGATGAGATTGAGATGAGATGAGATGAGATGAGATGAGATGAGATGAGATGAGATGAATGAGATGAGATGAGATGAGATGAGATAGATGAATGAGAGACTGGATCTCCTGCCAAGCAACACAGAGTTGTTTGCAAGTCCTTACATTTTTTTTTTTCCTGTCTTCTACTCACAAATTGGGTAGAATAAACCAGAATCTCACCCTCCTTGGCAGCCACTCTCAGTGACTGCTGTTGTATGCTGCCCTTTTTGGTGCAACAGCACAGAAGGTGACTCTCTTGCTCCATTTAGGGAGCAATCCAGAGATGTCTCCTCCAGCCAACAAAGCCAAGCTGTCAAAGGCAGTCTGGGTCCCATCTGGATTGATCTGGACAGCACTGGACACACTGTGGTTTTTGTGGAGGGGAAGGGGGAGTAGAAGGCTTGGTTAAGCTTTCTGTAATTACTTTATTTTGATACGCCCCTTCACTTCCCGTCTTGGGATGGGAATGGAAAGAAAACTTATTGAAAAAAAATAAGAATTTCTCTGAGGTGAGTTGCCACAAGAGAAAGGAGTGGCCCTGCTGTTATTTCAGGCTTGCTGCAGTTCTGTTTTCCACCTGCAGTTCAGGTTTTCTACCTAAGTCAGCACAGAATGTGAGTGTGTCCAAGGCCAGAGAACACTGGAAAAAGCAGCACTTGAGCATCACTAAGTTCACTACAGTGGTGCCAAAGATCAAGAGCTATCAGCCCAAAGTTCCACAGGTGTGAACTAATAGTTGGAGATTATTCAACCATGTATCTGTGGGTCTCCTAAGATGTTTTTGTTCCAAGTAGAAAAGCAAGGGACTTGCACTGAGAATCACTGCAATTCCATCAGCCTCACAGCAAAATGAAAACTATCAGCATTTGGGAGAGAGATCAGTTATATGGGGATCAAATGAGGGAAGTCACACTGAGGGGTGGTGTCTGTGTCACAGAAAGTGGCACCTACAGGTCCCTCATCTCACACAAGGCAGCAGCAGCACCTGTTTGACTAAAAAAAGTCAGCTGGCATTGTGACCTTGCCACCTTTTTAGCACTAGGCCACCACTGCTGTGGCAAAGCTGTGTTTAACACTGTCTATGTGCCTGTCCTCTGTGTTTTTCCTTCCTCTTTAAAGCATATTAAAAGAATTTTCTCCTCTAAAATATAAATATATGGGACATAAAATAGATACAAAATATAAAATAATATAGAAATAATAATAATATAATAATGTATATATAAAATATATAAAATAAAATATACATAAAATATATGATATGATATAATATGATATAATATAATATAATATAATATAATATAATATAATTAATATAATATAATATAATATATGATGATATAGAATAATATAAAATAAATATCAAATATAAAATTAAAATATAAAATATAAAATATAAAATAATATTAAAAATAGGACAGAGGTTGCCTGTGTATAGATGACAAACCATCTTTGGTTCTCCTGAACACAACTTTGCCCTGGCTACTCTGCTACCAAAGCAGTGGTTTATTTCTTTCTCCACAGAAAGAAATAAACACCTCGTGTGGTGTTTATTTTGTTATTTGTTATTGTTGTTATCTGTTATAGTGGTCTACAAACCTTGATTTCATCTTCCCCTTGCATCCTGTGGGCCCTCAGTAACTCCTGCACCTTTTATTCTCCACTTTTCATCCTCAGAGCCTCAAGGTGAGGCTTGAGTGCCCTAAAACACAGCCCTAAAAAAGAGCAGAGAACCTCCAGCATTGCCATATCACCCTCAAATCAGTCTGCACAGCAGGCAAAGGGGGAAAGCAAAACAAGTTTTAACCCGCTACAGGACAAAATTAAGAAACTAATACTAGATTTGGAAAATGGATAGGAGACAAAGCCATAACACAGTTTTTTTTACCTGCCTGTGCCTGGACCTGTTCCCAGCCTCCTCCTGGCATTCCTAATATAATATAATATAATATAATATAATATAATATAATATAATATAATATAATATAATATAATATAATATAATATAATATAATATAATATAATATAATATAATATAATATAATATAATATAATATAATATAATATAATATAATATAATATAATATAATATAATATAATATAATATAATATAATATAATATAATATAATATAATATAATATAATATAATATAATATAATATAATATAATATAATATAATATAATATAATATAATATAATATAATATAATATAATATAATATAATATAATATAATATAATATAATATAATATAATATAATATAATATAATATAATATAATATAATATAATATAATATAATATAATATAATATAATATAATATAATATAATATAATATAATATAATATAATATAATATAATATAATATAATATAATATAATATAATATAATATAATATAATATAATATAATATAATATAATATAATATAATATAATATAATATAATATAATATAATATAATATAATATAATATAATATAATATAATATAATATAATATAATATAATATAATATAATATAATATAATATAATATAATATAATATAATATAATATAATATAATATAATATAATATAATATAATATAATATAATATAATATAATATAATATAATATAATATAATATAATATAATATAATATAATATAATATAATATAATATAATATAATATAATATAATATAATATAATATAATATAATATAATATAATATAATATAATATAATATAATATAATATAATATAATATAATATAATATAATATAATATAATATAATATAATATAATATAATATAATATAATATAATATAATATAATATAATATAATATAATATAATATAATATAATATAATATAATATAATATAATATAATATAATATAATATAATATAATATAATATAATATAATATAATATAATATAATATAATATAATATAATATAATATAATATAATATAATATAATATAATATAATATAATATAATATAATATAATATAATATAATATAATATAATATAATATAATATAATATAATATAATATAATATAATATAATATAATATAATATAATATAATATAATATAATATAATATAATATAATATAATATAATATAATATAATATAATATAATATAATATAATATAATATAATATAATATAATATAATATAATATAATATAATATAATATAATATAATATAATATAATATAATATAATATAATATAATATAATATAATATAATATAATATAATATAATATAATATAATATAATATAATATAATATAATATAATATAATATAATATAATATAATATAATATAATATAATATAATATATGATGATATAGAATAATATAGAATAAATATCAAATATAAAATTAAAATATAAAATATAAAATATAAAATAATATAAAAAATGGGACAGAGGTTGCCTGTGTATAGATGACAAACCATCTTTGGTTCTCCTGAACACAACTTTGCCCTGGCTACTCTGCTACCAAAGCAGTGGTTTATTTCTTTCTCCACAGAAAGAAATAAACACCTCGTGTGGTGTTTATTTTGTTATTTGTTATTGTTGTTATCTGTTATAGTGGTCTACAAACCTTGATTTCATCTTCCCCTTGCATCCTGTGGGCCCTCAGTAACTCCTGCACCTTTTATTCTCCACTTTTCATCCTCAGAGCCTCAAGGTGAGGCTTGAGTGCCCTAAAACACAGCCCTAAAAAAGAGCAGAGAACCTCCAGCATTGCCATATCACCCTCAAATCAGTCTGCACAGCAGGCAAAGGGGGAAAGCAAAACAAGTTTTAACCCGCTACAGGACAAAATTAAGAAACTAATACTAGATTTGGAAAATGGATAGGAGACAAAGCCATAACACAGTTTTTTTTACCTGCCTGTGCCTGGACCTGTTCCCAGCCTCCTCCTGGCATTCCTTGGGGAAGAGCTGGTGGAACACATTTGCAGCTTGCTAGCATGGGGTGGGGACCTGGTTCCTCAAGCTGGGACTGTTCACCTGGGGCAAAAATCCCTCTGCAGGCAGATCTCCCTCCTCCAGCACCCCTCTCAGCAGCAAGCAGCTCCACGGGGGTTTCCCATAGCCCAGACCCTGCCTTTTTGGCTCATTTTGGGCAGCACCTTGGTGAGAGGGGTGCTGAAGGGAATTCTGATGCTGTGCTTGCCCGTGGAATGCAACTCCATGCTGGGTGGCAGAGGCTGCTGCCATCCTGGCAGTCACAGGCTGTAGGGAATCTTCTTTTTGGCAGAGCTGCAGCAGAGCAGGAGCTGAAATGCTGCATCCCAGGTGGCATTTTCTGCAGCCTGTGGCTCTGCAGCCACTCCAGCAGTGACACTGAACCCACCAGCTCCGTAAGGAGCTGAGATAAAACCAACCTGCCCCCTTGGTGCTTTTAATTTGCCTCTCTGCAGTCACTTAACTAAAGAGGTTAATTATGTTCGCTCCCCTTTGCAGGTAGGAAAACACAATTTCCTTGAGTTATTGTTACTGAGGAAAATAGTGAATATTATATTTAATAGTGACTATAATAACAGTTTTTCATTATAATAATAGTGAAAAATATTAGTGAGTTATAATTAGTGAGGAAAACTCAATTACCTTGTCCTGGAGGGTCAAGGAGTGGGACCCTGTCTTGTCTTTCACCTCAAGACTGATTTGAAAGGTTCCACTGGACCTCTGGAGCTATGTGCAGCTGAAAATGTTTAAAATAAACACTGTCTTCCTCTCAAAGGTCTCTAAGGTCCTGATTCTCAAAAAATAAACCAAATAAATGACAGAGATGAACCTCTTGGACAAGAGCAACATGCAGCCTCTGGCTCCAGTGCATTTCCCCATGGTCTAGATGAGCTTGCAATGAGAGTTTTGGAGACATAAACATCCCTTAATCTTTCTTCCAGAGTTTCAGTGGCTTTGGTTGTGACCAGGGAAAGGAAGTGACCACCACTTGCTGCTGGGGAGCTCCTCAGAGTCCCTGGGAAGTGGCTGAGCTCCAGTGCAAGCCAGCAAGTTATCCTCAGCAAATTATCATTGCAGGCTTTGTTGTATGGCCAAAGAAATTAATTTTATCCTCTACAAGATTACAACCACCTCTATAAAAATAGCAACACAGTTCTTCTGAAGGTCTTTTCACAGAGAGATGCTATGCCACTCTTTGGAGATGGGTCCATACTTTCACAGTGCTTACAAAATAAACCTCCAAACTCTGCTTCCAGAAGGGTGAGATGCCTGGGAATCAGCTCTTGTGAGATGCTGGGGATGGAATTAAGTCATATCTGGAAGTTTGTTGTTGTTGTTTAGTTAATTAATATAACACAAGCTCTCTGCCCAAGACTGCCCTTCCAAGGCAGTCCATAAAATTCCAGTGAAATCATCTACTTTGACTACTAGTCCTGCAAAGCTGTGCTTGCTACCACACCACCCAAGCTGGGGAATCACAGGTGTAACGCCCTCCCACTCTGGGACAGAATGCAGGAAAGAGTCTGGGAATGGCAGGGTGTGAGGCTGGAGATGATAGTGAATTCTTTTATAGCCACCCATCCTTTAAAAAGACGTGCTGTTGCTTTAGATTTTTAACTCCTGAAATGCTCCAGCTGAGGCTTTCTGGGAAAAAAACCCCAAAAATACTCAACCAACCAACCAAAAAAAACCACCAACAACCTAAAAAACAAAAACCAAAACCAAAAAGAAAAAAAAAATCCCAAAGCAAACAAACAAACAAACAAAACACCCAAACAAAACCACACAAAACCCCCCACACACACAAAAAAAACCCCAACAAACCAAAAAGAACCAAACCCCCCCCCCAAAAAACTAAAAAAAGAAGGAAGTGAGACATCTGAAGCTGCAAATACATAATGAGAGATCCACCAGGCAAGTTAGGCAAACAGGTTTATTGGCTTTTTTCCTTACTCTGGACTTGTAGGATTTCCCAGGTTGGCACTTTTAGCGTCTCAGTAATCACAGTTAACACTGGGGGAGTGAAGACCAGTGCCTGGCTGTTGGGATATGGGGACCTATTTATGCTGCAGGTCTGATGCACCATCTCTACTTACTAATTAAACAAAAATATAGGTCCTTTATTATTTCAGAAAGATGTGTTTGGATGTCAAATTAAATCTTATGCAGCTGCTTTTCCTTGGCTGCACTGAGAGGCAAAACTTTCTGCTTTAAAGGACAGTGGTCCCTCACATTATAGATGGAGAACTGAAGAGGCTGGCAGCATTTGTCTTGCATCACAAAACCATTTTTTGAGGGCATTGCAAGTTTTCTGCCTTTCCAGGGTGTTAGAATGTGGTCACGCTGGGGGATGCTGCTCCACATCACTGCTGTGATATAAATTCTACCCCCCCCAGCTCCTTCAAAAAGAACATTTTCCACATTTCGGTAAGAAATATTACATTTCTTACCATTCTTTTGGTCTTTTGAGATGCCTTCACCTAGCTTCTTCATGTTGCTGGATGACCTGAGTGTCATGAAGTAATCCATGGAGTTTAGTGAATGGTGCCTGATGTGAAACAAAATTTCTGGCCAGATTTCTTTCCCCTACATTTCTGTCTCCCTGCCCTGACAGCAGGAACTTTGGTACTTGGTTGGAATGTCTGGAGCCAGAGTTGGCACATCACTTTACCCCCTCTCATCTCCTTTCAACATAAAGGTTGGACATACATGAGACGTAGTTTTGTCTCAGGGGTTTTGTGAAGGTGGTTAGATATTGCTTTTATGCATTTTGAAGCAAGCCACTTTAAAAATGCATCCACCAGATCCTTGAAAGGTCATCAGAGATGAGATGGAAGACATCATACAAGTGATCAGGCTGTTAAAATACTTAAAAAATGTGGGAAGTCTTTGGAAGAAGGTGGTAACACCCAATTGTCACTGCAAACTTCACTTTCTCCCTCAGATATCAGTTTTAGTCCTTTATGGGAAAGAGAACACTAGCAGAGAGAAAAAGACCTTTTCTTCTAGAGCACCAGTCTATGTTTTCACAAGATGCAAGTGTGATCTGAAAGCATGCTTCAGACACAGAATTCTTTTTTAGTCCAAGGATCCTGAGTGCAATTTTTAGCTTGCCACCCTTAGCCAGTGCAGAAGGCACAAATGTCTTTACTTGCATCTGCACTCCAATCTGCACCACACTCCTCAGAAAAAGCAGAAGGGAACAAATCCTCCCAGCACTGCTCACATTGCTTTGGATAACACGTCTTTCTTCCATTCCACTGCTGAGAGACAGGGTTTATTGTGACAGCAACACTGTTTATCTTACCAGGATTATGCTGAAGCAAGTTTAATTGTATTAGCGTTAAAACATATCAGCGCTGGGGGGTGACGCAATGTGTTTAGCATCAATATAAAGGTTGCTATGTTTTGTGCTCTCAGCTGGAACTGGGGCAGCAACCGGACACTGGGACATATGGAACGCATTTTGGGTTTTATGTTCACGTCTCTCAAGGAGGATTAGAGCACTTGCAAAGATTCTTTATGTGCTGCACGGCGGGCAGCGACGGTTTGTGTGGAAGTGATCGACGTTCCCTCCCCCTCCTCCTGAATATGAGTATTTGGGAATTCTTCAGAGGCTTGACAGCTACTCCTAGCTTATAAACATTGTTCCATATCTGAGTTATAAGGGTAGCATGGTGTGTACTGCCCCTCATCCCTGACTATCAATGGGTGTTAGATATGCTGGGGTGAAACCGTGCGAGGAATCTGGATTTTATATCTGCCTCCCAGGGACTCCTTGATTAGCTACAGCCTTCACTGCTGAAGAGCTGCAAGCTCAGGAAGGCAAAACCTCTTTCTTGCTCCCTTCTTTTGCCATGCTTAGAAAATGCCAAACCTTTATTGGTCTTCCTCACTGATCTGTGCATCCTTTTTGGTGGAACCATCAGGATATACGAGGTGTCCAATTCCTGATGATTTGTACCAAGATGAGCCCTCACTTCCTGTCCAGGCATTTGGAAACCTCCTACTCTATTAATGCTACACTTTTTTTTTGGTAAGCTAGTCCAAATTTCTAGTCCAATTTTCCTCATTATTTAAGAGAATTAATATGCTTACAATAGTGTCTGAAGCAGACACTGTGTCCGAGCCACACATGTCCAGTGGGATATGTCTCCCACACACTCACTCACAAGTTTGAAATTATGAGTCCCACTACCTGATAGACATGGACCATTTTGAAATTATAGGTCACCAATGTCCTTCAACTGATCTTCTTCCTAGAGGCAAGACAGAAATGAAAGTCCCAAGCAGCCTGAGAGAAAAATGCTGCACTTTGGACTTAAATAGAAACAGTAGGACAAGTATTGTCCGTAATGTAGCTTTACCATCCTCTTGCAACAATGATCCTGAACTGTTGAAATTATCTTCCATTCTGCCTCCTTGAATGTTGATTTCACTGAAAGTTGTGTTCTTTGAACGAGAACAGAAGGCCCCAGGGTGTGAGAGCAGGGAGAGAGTGAGTGAGCAGCACCACTGAAGCAGTGGGCTCAGTCCCTTCAGAGGGCAGCGCTTCAGGCCCCTCCTTTGTCCTCTCCACACACACACTGAATGCTTTTCTGGGCTCTACGCCTTACTCTGGTGCTAATTACTTCACTCAGCTTTGGGGAATGTTAATGAAATACTATGTAACTATAAGAAGTGAGGCACATATGTTCTCCTTCTGTTTTGTTTTGGGTCTTTTTTTTTTTTTGTTTTTGTGCTTTAAATTCAAAGAAGCTGTGAGCATCCAGTTTTCCTTCAAGTGAAGGCTCACACAACCTGGTCTCATTTCCTACCAAGGATGGGGCAGCCACAGCTTCTCTGTTGTGGTGCCTCCTGACCCTCACAGTAAATAATTTATTTCTGTTATGGAACACAAATCTACTCTCAGTGGAAAGCCACAACCCCTTGTTCTGTCACTACATACCCTCATGGAAAGGCTCTCACCACTCTCTTGTAGAACCCCTCGAGGTACTGGAAGGTGCTTTAAGGTCTCCCTGGAGGTTTCTTTTCTCCAGGCTGAGCAACCCCAACTCTCTCAGTCTGGCTGCACAGCAGAGGTTGTTCCTCCTTCTGATGGCTTCCATCCAGACCTGCTCCCCCTTTTCCTGTTGTTGAGAGCTTCACCAGTCTGGCATGGTTTCTCAAATGTGATGGATGGTGGCTTAGCCCTTTCACCTGCCAGTTTCCTGAGAACATATGAACACATCTCACCAGTTCCAATGGACTTCCAATCATCTTCAGGTTCCTCAAGTGCTATCAAGCCTGATTTTTTCCTACATTGAGTGGCTCTTCATCCTCCCAGTTCCTGCCTTTGACTTCTGAGACTTGGGTGGTGTGAGTGAAACAATTCCTGGTGAAGACTGAAGTAAAAAAAAAAATCGTTGAGTACCTCAGGCTTTTCCATGTTCCACATAACCACTTCTCACATTTTATGTGATGAGGGCCCAAATTTTCCTAAGTCTTCCCTTTTTCACTGATAAACCTTTCCTTGTTGCCCTTGAAGTCCTTGGGCAGCTTGATCCCTGACTTCTCAGACAACTTCTCTGTGCCTCTCACAGGCTGCCTGTCCTCATTTTCACACCCTACAAACTTCATTTTTGCGTTTCAGTTTGTCCGGGAGCTCCTTGTTCATCCACACAGGTCTCCTGGGATTTTTGCCACTGGGCTCCATTGTTCCTGAGTTCAGAGTAGATCCCTTGAATATCAACCTGTTTTCTTGGGCTGGTCTTCCCTGCACAGGGCTTTATCTCTTTTGGCCTGAAGAGACCAAAAGCTGCTCTCCTGAAGTCCAGGGCAGTGAGTTTGCTGCAGACCCTCTGCACTGCCCTGATTTGAATTTGGAATTTGAATTTGGCTGGAGTTTGAAGTCCAGCCTTTCACAGAACCATGGGATTTCACGGTCACTGCAGCCAACGCTTCTCTTGAGCTCCACATTCCCCACTGGCCCCACAAGGCCCAGCACAGCAGCTCTCCTCATTTCCTCCATCAGCTGGGGGGGAAGCTGTCACCAGCACATTCCAGGGATCTCCTGGTTCGTTTTTGTCCTGTTCTGCTGCCCATCCAACAGACACCGGGGTGGCTGGAGCTCCCCATGAACATGAACATGAACAGGAGGCTCCTGATTTTTTTGCCCAGAGTGGGCCTCATCTGCTGGTTGCTGGGCAGACCCCACTGCAGTGTCACCTGTCCCTCACCCTCCTTTAATCCTGACCCTGAGCAGCTCTGGGTTGGCTCCTCATCCATCCCCAGTCCAGATGGTCACTGGCACAGAGGGAGACACCCTCTCCTTGTCCCTGTCCTTCCTGAAGATCCCTTATCCTCCCGTTCCAACAATCCAGACAATGATGCCAGTAAGGCCACAGCCTCTCTAACTCCAGTTTCTGGTCCCTGTGCTGTGTCTGTTTGCACAGAGGCATTTCAGTTTGGCTCCCCATGAAGTGATTTGCTGTCTGGACTGGCCGGAATTCCTTTGTGCTGCTCTTCAGGTGCTCTCCTGCTGTCCTGCAATGCCTCTCCAGTCTCTGGACACCTAGCACATGAAACTGGCAGGAGTCTGTTTGATTCAGGCTCCCCTCTCCCAGCAATCTTAATTTAAAACCATTTTCTCCAGCTTAATATTTCCTTCTGGCATTTCCCTCCGTGCAGGCAAAGCCTCCACTCTCAAGGGCTTTTTCTGGAAACATATGGCTAAAGTAGGGAAAGGGAGAAATTTAGGATTTAAGGATAACAAACTGTCTTTATGTCCCTTATGGAAGGGGTAGAAAATCAAACATATACTTTGGCACAAGAGCCAGTCAGAATATTTTCCCCAGTAGAAATGTACAGCTTTGGCAGCTGAGGCTTTTAAACTGGAAACATCTTATCAGAAAGCCAGAATATTTCAACAGAGAAATATTACTCATAGATTTCACAATCTATTTGCCTCCTCCAATAATCCTCCCTAGCCTAGGCTGCAGGGCCAGGGTATATCGTTGTCATTCCTTATATCAATGTCATCCCTTTTTTTTTTTTTTTCAAAGGTAGTCTTTAAAAATAGCTTCACCATTTCTCAGATAGATTCCAAATTGCAGTGGAGTGACAAGAGGACAAGCTTTTCTTGAGTTTTATTTTAGCTGTGAAGTTCCCCTTTGTTTCACATCTCTCCTATTTTTGTCACATTCAACTGTAGCTGGAGAAAGCCACTGAGAAAAAGCAGAAGCTGCAGACTCACCCCCAAGTCTGGAAAGTGGTGGAAGTCATTACTTCTGCTCTAATAAAAAGAGTCACAATACTCCTTCTTCTCACAAATCCAGCCTGAAAGGACAGCAGGTCAGATATTGCTTTATCCTGCAGAGGATAAAGCCCATGGACCCCGAGTTCAGAGTCCCAGCCCTTCCCTCTCTTTTACAGATCCCTTTTCAACACTGAATGGCAAGTTCTGCAAAAGCCACAAACTTCCAAGCTATATGTAGCATAAGGCAGCTGTTTGTCCCAAAAATCCCACTGAGCTGACTACAGCAACACACAAATTACAGGCTTTACCTAGTAGCAGATAACCCACCAAGCAATTTCTGGCTTTGAGCTGTGAGAGTCAGTGGGGTTCACTCTTGCAGCTGCCTGCACTTGAATCAGCTCCATCTTTGAGCCCTCTTTTAATTTTGGGGCCCTTGGGTCAGAATTGCCTGGGGTGAGAAAATGAAAAGGATAGCAGGGCGCTCATTACACTTCACCATAGTGACTTTATCTTTACAGCTATCCAGCTACATCCTACCCAAATATCTTGGTTTTGAATTCAAAATTAGGCCCATAAAATGCCCTTCCTTAAACCCAGAGATGGGCTGAACAGAGAGTGCGGGCTCCTATAGGTTGCATACCCTTTCTTTTATTTTTCCTCCTATGTTTTGTATTAAGTTGTGTAAGACCCTAAATATCATTCTAATAAGATGACAAAGGCTTCCACATTTTTTCCAGTGTAGGAAGTTGTCTAAGCAACAGAGACCTCACAGTACAAAGTGGAACAAGCTGTAGACCACCATTAACAACCTGGGCTTTGATTGTAGATTCCCATTTATCTCATTAAAATTTTGACTAACAAATGGCTCCACACAGCCCAGCAGAGACTGTGTAGAGATCCCAATTTGTCTGAGGATCACTCCAGTTGAGCTGCTCACATCACAGTCCTCAATGCCACACAGATTGAAAAGGCTGGATCCTGAAGCAGAAATGGCCAAACTCTTTTTTTTTTTTTTTTTAATTGTTATTTATGAGCTAGGAAACTCTCATGGGCCCTGATGGTTCCAAATATTAGACTAGGAAATCTAGAATGGTCAGATGTCTCGATTTAACTGCTCTTCAGGCATTAATGATGGATGAATTTTGATGAAGAGTATTCTCTTAGTAAGATCAAGCACCTGCCTGTAACTAACCTTCTCTTTTTACACATAAAAAATCCAAGGAGAGTCAGAACCCCTCCAGGACTTCCATCACACTTGCTTCTGGCACAAAAGCCTTCCTGAAACACATGAGGGGCTGAAAGTATATCTCAATCTTGCATTACTCAGCCTCATGTTTGGTTTTTCTGCACAGTGAGTTTTGTGATGCTCAAAAAGACAAAGAGGCAGCAGTGGGAAAACATTTCTGTGGCTGAGTGTGGCTTTTGCTCCAAAAATACACTAAGCAGCTGGATGCCACAGGCATGCAAATGAGCAAGGGCTCAGTTTGCATTTGAACATTGAGAAATGCACTTGATGCAATTTCACCTGTCACCAAGACACAGCTGTCCCCAGGAACAAAGCCTAGCAAGTCAATAATTTGTGTATTGGAGTGACAAACCCTTCTTATGTGCAGTACAGCTTTGGACAGGCCAAGCCAACCTGGCAGGTGCTGGCAGGGTGGCTGCTTTTTCTGGGTGCTGGCTCTTCTACCAGTGTTTTTTTAATGTGTTGGAGGTGTAGCTCAGGAATTTTTACTGCCCCAGTCAGCCAGCAAGTGGTGCTAAGATGGGTCCTGACACCCTTCAAGAAGAGACACAAGGCATGGACAAGCTGCTTCTCGTCTTTGTCACTTGGCCACAAGAAGAACAGAAAATTATTTCATTTTGTATGAACAGGGCCTTGCTTTGCCACTATTAACACCACCTTACTTCCCACAGATATTTTAAAGACAAATAATGAACTCTTCTTGGTGTGGGGACTCTCTGGCATTGAGAATTGCTACGGTTTGAGGTTTTGGTGTCCATTATACTACCCCTAAGATATACATGTATGGCATTCTGTGTAAACCCAGCAGAGCTGGAGAGAGTCATGCAGACACCAGAGCAAGTCCTGCATGTCTGGCAGCAAGAACCTGCACCTGCTGCACTTGCAGGCAGCTGAGACAGGGCTGTCAGGCTCCACTGTGTGAGCAGAGGGTGCAGAATCTGAACAAAAAGGGGAAATTGAGCTATTTGCCTATGGTTGCACAGACAAAGCTGCAGGAAAGCCAGATCACTCTTAGGTCTGAGTTCATACTTCGATCATTTTCCCACAGGGCCATCCTTCTCCCAGCAAACAGCTTCCACAGAGCTCACACCATGCACACAAGGATATTTATCACCAGAGAGGATAATAAAATACTCACAGAAAGGCTGAATTCCAGACTTGATTACAAGGAAAACCAAGAGCTCTTATGAAAGCTCTCATGAATGCTGAATATCTCACATTGTGTTATCGCAGTAACACACTGGACATCTTTTCCCTAAAAGGAAAGCTTGTGGCCACACAGGGATTTGGGATGGGAAATGGAAGAAACATTGGCTCATTATTTATTTTTTTGGCTCTCTAGTATTTCTCCATCACCAGATGTTAGGCTTGCCTAAACTCACTAGCCCAAAACTAAAAGGACACAACCTCACCAAGCACTGCCCTTAGCCCCTCACCTTTTGTGGAGCCTACATCTGGTCAAATTTATAGCTACAAAGGCTATAACAAGTCCAAGAGAGCAGCAGCAGATGCACCATAACCTCTAACATTTCCTTAATATAGGGGCAAAGAATCAAGTTAGTTCTGAGATGCGGGTTCCTTGGAGATGCAGCATGTAGAAGTGAGGGTGCTGGCAGGATATTTTCTTTGTGGAACAAGATTCCAGTGAAGAAATGGGTCTCATCAAACAAGGTCATGGTTTTGAGGCATATTAGTTGAGTCTATCACTACAAGCACTGATGTGTAAGGGAAAGTAACAGCTCAGGACAGGTGTGAGGTCTCACCCCTGCTGAAGTCAATTAATAAAGTCACTGTATGGCCAGGCCTGTTCACAGCAGCCAGAAATCCA